>NW_015112947.1:262707-262973 GCF_001443285.1 Poecilia latipinna | reverse complement strand
AATAAAGGAAATTAAAAAAAATAAAAATAAAAAGTCGAGCAGAAATGGATCATTTTGGTGTTTAAACGTTGAGTTTAAACATCAAGGTTTCCTTTAATATAAATGATCAATAGTTAATTAAAGAAATGCATTTTAGGCAATAAAATGTTTATTCTCTTATTTAAAAAATAATAAAATAAATAAAAATGATTAAATTAAATAACTGAAATATTTTATTTTCATCTTTTATTGTAATTGTAATGTCGTAATAAAAAAGGCTGATTAAA
>NW_015112947.1:250963-258583 GCF_001443285.1 Poecilia latipinna | reverse complement strand
TAATCGTTAGTTCATCATGAAAACCTTATGGATATTTTTTTATTCTTAGATCATACAGGAATAAATATTATCCTGTTGAAGACGATATCAGATATGCTAACATATGATACATGTTGGATGTGACTGAATTTAACTTTCTGTCATAATAATGTCATAAATAAATAACAATAAACCAACAAAGTTTTAGCAACTTTTTAAGTTTTTGATGCTAAATGTAACGTTTGATGACAGGCAGACGTCTGGACAGATGAAACCTTGTTGCGATCATTTTATGCAGTCAGCGCAGTGAAAGTTTTTCTGCTCCATTAAAAAGTTAAATCACTTCAGGAGGATCGACGTAGTGCTGGGTGTTACACAACGCAACGTGGTTTTAAACAAGTCAGATTATTATCTATCTAAATCAGTGACGTGCGGTGAGGTTCATAGCTGGTGAGGCACCGACTTAATTATAATCGGATTTGCAAATCTAGACCCCCTGCATGTTATTGTTTACTTGAGGAAATTTCGCACATGCGTACAATGCTGGAGGGCAAAAAAGACTATTCTTTAACATGTGATGCTTAGCTGCGCCGCCGCAGAGTAGTTCCGTTATCTCAATCAAACTTAGACATGTAGATATTATTAATTTCGTGCTGTGCTTAACAGCAAAGGGAGAAACCGTTAAAGTACAACTCAAAACCACTTCTTTCTCGCTCTCTGTATCAGCGCAGCTACTGTATGGCTAGCTCGCTGTTACTGTCTCTTACTCTGCAGTTGTGGAGTCACAATGTCTGGGTTCATGAGCGCCCCCTGCCATGAGGCACGAGAACTGCCTGCCTCACCTCGAATCTGTTCTCTGCCGTTTCTGATCGCTCCTCAGCACACGAAACACGTTACACACACAGTTGGTGACAAAAAACACAGTACATTAAATACATAAGCTAAATTATGGAAAATCAGTTCATACATGAAATGTTTTTAACCATTTTATTGGCGACGTACAGACAGGACGAACATGCTCTCATAGAGTGGCAACCGGTGCAGTTAGCAAGATGTTGCGCAATCCCGCTGCTGCCTCACCGGCTTCGCTTCTGAGCATTTGAATGGGAAAATGCGAAAAATCAGCAATTTTGAAGAGAAAAAATAATCAGATTTGGTTAAATTAAATAAAAATTGGTTACTTTATAATACAAACCACAGGGTGAAAATATCTTTATAAATAGGGGTTCACCTGCCTCACCTGACCGCACGTCACTGATCTAAATACATTTTTTTATTTATTACAAAATAATCTAAATATTTAGATTTTTTTAGTTGTTTTAAAACTGCTTGCTACATATTTAACGTTAGCGACTAACAACGACGGCGGTATCTCCTGCGTCTACGGCGATAGGAGCCGCTGCTTCGCCTCCTTCGCCTGTAGTAGCGCCTCCTCCTGCGTCTGTAGGAGGAGCGCCGTCTGCGACGTCGCCTACGTGCCATGGTAACAATGGTGCGCTACGCTAAGAGCTGTGTTATTCAAGGACCTCTGAAGTAACAGGATGTGATCTCATCGATGACATCACATCCATCGATATCATCAAAGACATCAATGGATGTGATGTCATCGATGACATCACATCCTGTTACTTCAGAGGTCCTTGAATAACACAGCTCTTAGCGTAGCGCACCATTGTTACCATGGCACGTAGGCGACGTCGCAGACGGCGCTCCTCCTACAGACGCAGGAGGAGGCGCTACTACAGGCGAAGGAGGCGCAGAAGCGGCTACTATCGCCGTAGACGCAGGAGATACCGCCGTCGTCGTTATTACTAGTCGCTCACGTTGACCATGTAGCAAGCAGTTGAAAAACCACGAAAAAATTATAAAAAATAATGTTTAAGAAATAAAAAATGATTAAAACACTGGAGGCACAGATGACATCATCTACCTGAATCATCAGGTCAGAATCCTCTGACCTGATGATGTCATCTGCAATCCGGCCTCTTTAACATGTTTTAAAGGGGCACATAGTGCCATTTTATAGAAAGTATAACTGACACCATGAGTTGTTGTAGATAAGCCCTAAAAGAAATTTGACTTAATAATTTAATGCCATGAAATTGGGCCTCTGTCTCATGCATGTTGATTTCCCCAACATGCATGAAAGAATCAAAAACATACTTAAATTAAGGTTTCGATGAGGGAATAACATTATAGCATGACATTAAAAAGTTAGTCCCGCGAACCAGAGAGCACCTGGGTCAAACTGAAGGCCCGGGGGCCAAATCCGGCCCGCTACAGATTAACTGTCTTGGTGAGTTTACAGTTCAATTTCTGGATGATAGATCCAGAAGCTGAGGAAATCTTTAGACCTGCTTTAAACCTCTCCACAGCTTCTCCCTGACCTGCCTGCTGTGCTCCTTCATGATGCTGTTTGCTCCCAATAATGTGAGACGTCACACAGCAGCTGGATTTCTACTGAGATTAGATTAAATTAGATTACACACACACAGCTGGACTCCAGTCAGTCTTCAGCAATCATCAGGCAACTTCTGAAGGCAACTGGTTGCACTCAGAAAAGGGGCTGAATACATTTGCCTGTTTTAAGTTTTTCACTTTATTCAGGTATAATTTTCTTGCTACTTCATGATTGAATATCATGTTGTGTTGTTGACCTTTCATATAAAAGTCCAATGAAACATGTTCATGTTTGTGCTTGTAATGGGTACAAATATGGAAAAATTCAGGGGTTATGAAAACTTTGGTAAGCCGCTGTACATTACATATATATGTACAAAATATATAGCTTACACACACATTATAATATTGTATAAATTTATCTATAGACATTTTAAAAATTGTTTTATGAATTTTTTTAGTGGTTTTTCAAATGCTTGCTACATGGTCAACGTGAGCGACTAGTAATAACGACGACGGCGGTATCTCCTGCGTCTACGGCGATAGTAGCCGCTTCTGCGCCTCCTTCGCCTGTAGTAGCGCCTCCTCCTACGTCTGTAGGAGGAGCGCCGTCTGCGACGTCGCCTACGTGCCATGGTAACAATGGTGCGCTACGCTAAGAGCTGTGTTATTCAAGGACCTCTGAAGTAACAGGATGTGATGTCATTGATGACATCACATCATCCTGTCTTTAATGACATCAGACATGATGTATCGGTGCCTCTTCCTTTTTCATCTGAATGTAATTTAGCTGTTTAAAGTGAAAGTCAGAACCATTTCTGTGTTTAGTGGAGCGTGACAAATTGAGGATAATTACGAAATTAAATAAAAACATTTTTCGTAACCTAAACATCAAACCTATGTTTTTATTCAGAAATCTATGTTGAAAAAAATATTCTTTGCCATATTTTGGCAGTTAGAGGGCCCAGCTTGGGTTGCAAGCACCTGTAATTAACTGTTTTCAACTATTACCACAAACGTTACCTCAGGACTTTGACTAGGCCATGCTAGCCAATATGCTTTGAGCTCAAGAAATTCCATCTAACCTTGACCAGATTTTCTTCTTGCCTTGCCCGTCAACTCTGACCTGTTCCTCTGTTTATGCTGATAGAACCCACAGCATGACACAGCCACCACCATGCTTCACTGTGGAGACTTTTACATGTAAAAGTGTTTAAACTGATTCACTCCTTTGTGTTTATCCATTATAAAGCGTTCCAGTAAAATAGACTGAAGTCTGTGGTTGTAATGGAGGTATGAAACGTTTTGCAGGGTGTCGATGGATTGTTTTATAAGTGATCTAACTGAACTTCAAAAACTCTAAATGTCAGATCTGGAATCAATAAAAACTCTTAAAAAATTCATTTTATGATTAAAGATGAAATATTGGCTTTTACTGACAGTAATGTTGCATTTTAATGAATAGATAAAAAGTTTCTCACAGGTGGAAGCTTAAGGAAAAGCTTCAGTTTAATTCATCAAACTGATCTGATGATGCAACTTTAGGCAGCAGAAAAAGTCAAACTGTGGATTTGGTCAGTTTTTAAAGAGCAGATAACTAAGCTCTTCCCAGCCTCCAGGCTTTGCTTCACAGCAGCCATGAGTCTGGACCCGGAGGCGGAGTTATTAGATTTGATCTGCTAACAGGCTGGAGCCCACGTTGGGAGGACAGGATGTCCACTTAGGCGCTTGCTGCCCGTTCTTCTGCTTCCCTTCAGCTCTGGCAGCGATGAATCGTCCTCATCGCTGCTGTCACAGGCCTGCAGCGTCTCAGGTTTCAGCCTGGACTGACGGTCCATTTGTCCCGCACGTCCACGTCTGTCCATCCGCTTTCAGGAAGACGGGCAGACAAATTGGTGCGTCACTTTGGGATGAGATTTTAACCTGATTATGGTTGGGTCGCTGTCCTGCACCTCTGATGTGACAGATACACTGCAGCTCAGGGTTTTACAACACATTTTATGACTTTATCACTTATTTTATGATAATCTGCACCCGAGTTTAACATTCTGATAAATCAAAATGTTAATGAGAATTTTATCCTGAGATGCGATAAACGATAGGATAAAAGCCCGTCCCTAATGTCACGTCACACAAAGTGAAACAATTCAGAAAGTTAGCACGACTTTCATGAGGCTCTGTAAACGATGGACTAAATAAAAGTTTAATCTTACTGCAAACCACCTTCTACACATTTGAATTGTTTTTTTATTTCATTCATTTTAATATTTTTTAAAGATTTATTCCTGAAATAAAAATAAAAATACAGAACTCTCAGTGATTCTACAGTTATAGTGATGTACATGTCTAGAACAACAGATGAAGAAAATGATATGTGATCTCTAGATGTATAGATCTGTACATGCATGGATCAATGCATACATCTATATAGATGTGCATCTATGTAAATCTATGCTGGTTCTACTGTGCATGGATGTACATCCATGCATACATCTATAGATACATCTATAGATGTGTGCATGGATTGATGCATCTGTATGCATCTATCCATGCACACATCTATGCATGGATGTACATGCACAGTAGAACCAGCATAGATTTACATAGATGCACATCTATACATGCATACATCTATACGTAGATATAGATGTACAGTATACAAACGTTTTACTTTGTATATAGAGAAATATCTTTTCCTAGAGTTGCTATCTTGGTTTTCTCATTGTGTATAGTAACAAAATTCAATTATCATTTTATAATTTATAAAATAACGTCTTCAACGAGCGGCTGCGGTAACTCAGGGAGGTCAGAGGTCACTTCAGACAGGTTATAGGCTTTGTTAAGCCTTTGGGTTCGTGTTCTGGTTCCTGCTCTGATCGCCAGCAGAGCCGCTGCCGTCAGCCAATCACAGGGCAGCATGCTCACCTTCAGCCTCACTTCACCACAGACAGAACCGCAGTTTGTGATCTGATCGGGTCGAGCTGGTGACAGATGTGCGAACAGAACCAGCAGACCCAGTAGAACCAGTAGAACCAGCAGCCTACCTGTTCGGCTCCCTGGAAGCAGATCCTGCAGCTCGGGGTCGGGATGCACGTCTCGCTGCTGCAGGTTGAAGGCATCGCCTGCGTTTTGCCACATCTGCCCCCCACCGCCCCCTCCTCGCTGGAAGTGTTGCCCCCATTTTCCTCCCCGCTGATTTTCTCGGCGTCAGCCGCACGCGCGCGGCCCTCTGCCTCCTCTTCCTCCTCCTCATCCTCTCCCGGCTGCGGCTCCTCCTCGCCGTCGGGCTGCGGACGTCCTTGGGAGCCGAGCGGGTCGCTCTCCTCCCAGGTGAGGCGCTGCTGGGCGGCCGGAGCTCCCGCCGCCTCCCCGCACGCCGGTCCCGCATCTCCCTCCTCTGCGCTCATAATAAAATGCAAAGTCAAAATAAAATTGCATAGATGCCTCCTCCTCCTCCCTGTCCTCTACTGCGACGCAGGGACAGCTGAAAGCCGGCTCGGTTCGGTTCCGCTACAGCTCGGTCCGCTCGCAGAGCTGCACATCAGCAGCCGGAAGCTCCCGCTGCTGGAACCGCCTAATGCGCTCCGGAGAGCCGCGGAGGCGCTCCATGTTCCTCCTCTTCCTCCTCCTCGGAGCAGAAGCTGGGAAATGAAAACCTGAATGAACCTCCTGCCTGTCGGCTCCTCCTCACCGGCAGGAGGAAAGTTCTCTGAAGATCCCTGCGCGCTCAGGAAGCAGCAAACAGCATTTCTCCGCGGAAATGACCAATCAATCACATTATTATCCCATTAATATGATGGAGGAGGCGAGTTTCCAGAGGCAACCAGAGGGAGGGAAGAGCTGCTTCATGATCCCAGCAGCAGCGGCGGCAGCATCAGGACCAGCAGGAAGAGGCTCCAGGTCACCGGGCTGCCACAGAGAATATGTAATATGTTGAAACGTGGCGACCCGCTGCACTCCTCCTCCTCCTCCTCCTCCTCCTCCTCTTCCTCCCCCTGGACTTAAAGGAATCACCTGCAGGCGCGCAGATGCTGTCATCATCATCCTCATCATCAGCAGGAGCTCAAAACAAACCAGCTTTCATCCAGCGGAGGAGATAAGACCCGAATAATTAAATACAGAATCATTCATGGCCATAAATTCAGGAGTTTCTGGAAGTTATTGGAAGTGACTGTGTTGTGATAAAAATGGGTAAACCCACAGGGGCGCTGCCCTAGAGGGGGCGCCAGAATATGGCAAAATGTAGTGAGCATTTTCTGTATGTGAATGATGACATCTAGGCACGACTGTAATTCACCATTCACCTCAAAAAGTACAAAAAAGTTCAAATTTCCAAGTTTTCCTGCCGTCGGTACCTGCAGGTCAAAGTTGGGTTCTCAGTCATTTTCTGGACATTTTTAAAAGCCAGCTATGAATCTAAGGCTCCCACAAACCGAACCCTGTAAGCTCAGACAGCCGGATGTTCCTGCTCTGGGTTCCTGTTGTTGCTCTGAGTTCTTTAAATAAAGACTTGAAGCTGATTGGATGGAAACAAAAACACAAACCTGGAAGGAGAATTAAATCTGGAAATCATCCATCTTTCCAGACTCATCAGATTTTAAATGACTAGTTTTCCTGTTTATCACAAGAAACAATTTCTCAGTATTTATGTCAGAACAGTTACATGAGCAGGTGAAAAAGTCTAATTAGACCAAATAATTTCTTCTTCTTGTGTTAGTAACATCGGCCTCCAAAGCAAAGTCAACAGTTAATTTGTGTTTTAACGGGGGGAGTTGCATTCTTAAATACATTTCTTGACCATGCTGTGTTCTGGTTCATCTCATGGGATCCCTGAATTAAAGTCTGTCATCATTCCTGGCCAGTTTCCCCTGAATAAATGTGAGAAACCAGCTGGGTTTGGCTAAATGAGGCGTTTCAGCAGGAATCTCCACGCCGCTTCTCTCCGTCATCGTCTCCAAACCTGAAGAGAAACTTGGAGGATCCTCAGACGTTAAATCATTTCTGTGAGAAGAATCCATTTCCAAGAACATTCGCTGTGTTTTTTTTTCTTTTGAGGATGTCTTTCACTTTCCGGAGAGCGAGTCCAGTAATGGACTCTAATGCAGCAAAGGAAATTATCCACTCATGTCCAATCACTACCTACACAGCTCCGATCAATACCAGGTCCCCAGGGCTCAGAGGGAGACCAGGATCATGCAGACTGAAGGGGGGAGAGGATGAGGGACGAGGACTAACTCACTA
>NW_015112947.1:245554-248906 GCF_001443285.1 Poecilia latipinna | reverse complement strand
AAAACAAACCAGCTTTCATCCAGCGGAGGAGATAAGACCCGAATAATTAAATACAGAATCATTCATGGCCATAAATTCAGGAGTTTCTGGAAGTTATTGGAAGTGACTGTGTTGTGATAAAAATGGGTAAACCCACAGGGGCGCTGCCCTAGAGGGGGCGCCAGAATATGGCAAAATGTAGTGAGCATTTTCTGTATGTGAATGATGACATCTAGGCACGACTGTAATTCACCATTCACCTCAAAAAGTACAAAAAAGTTCAAATTTCCAAGTTTTCCTGCCGTCGGTACCTGCAGGTCAAAGTTGGGTTCTCAGTCATTTTCTGGACATTTTTAAAAGCCAGCTATGAATCTAAGGCTCCCACAAACCGAACCCTGTAAGCTCAGACAGCCGGATGTTCCTGCTCTGGGTTCCTGTTGTTGCTCTGAGTTCTTTAAATAAAGACTTGAAGCTGATTGGATGGAAACAAAAACACAAACCTGGAAGGAGAATTAAATCTGGAAATCATCCATCTTTCCAGACTCATCAGATTTTAAATGACTAGTTTTCCTGTTTATCACAAGAAACAATTTCTCAGTATTTATGTCAGAACAGTTACATGAGCAGGTGAAAAAGTCTAATTAGACCAAATAATTTCTTCTTCTTGTGTTAGTAACATCGGCCTCCAAAGCAAAGTCAACAGTTAATTTGTGTTTTAACGGGGGGAGTTGCATTCTTAAATACATTTCTTGACCATGCTGTGTTCTGGTTCATCTCATGGGATCCCTGAATTAAAGTCTGTCATCATTCCTGGCCAGTTTCCCCTGAATAAATGTGAGAAACCAGCTGGGTTTGGCTAAATGAGGCGTTTCAGCAGGAATCTCCACGCCGCTTCTCTCCGTCATCGTCTCCAAACCTGAAGAGAAACTTGGAGGATCCTCAGACGTTAAATCATTTCTGTGAGAAGAATCCATTTCCAAGAACATTCGCTGTGTTTTTTTTTCTTTTGAGGATGTCTTTCACTTTCCGGAGAGCGAGTCCAGTAATGGACTCTAATGCAGCAAAGGAAATTATCCACTCATGTCCAATCACTACCTACACAGCTCCGATCAATACCAGGTCCCCAGGGCTCAGAGGGAGACCAGGATCATGCAGACTGAAGGGGGGAGAGGATGAGGGACGAGGACTAACTCACTATTATCACTAATATCACTAATATCACTATTAATACTATTATTACTATTATCACTAATATCACTATTATTACTATTATCACTAATATCACTATTATTACTAACTTCAGCTCCTGGATTCAGTTTTTGGTTCTATATGAGTGAATTTTATCCTCATGATGCCGTTTTTAACAGTAGCTGCTGCATTAATTAGAACTTCACTGTTCAGTCTTAAACTAGTGCTATAGATGTGTGTATATCTAGATAGATAAATAGATATCCAGATAGGCTTTATGAAATGTCGGATGTTGCTTTTATCTAAAACTATCATTTCAGTCTGAACGGATGTGAAGGGCCAATGCAGATAAAAAAGGATTAAATTTCCACCAAAAACTCAGAATTAATCTCAGAAATGTTCTAGAAATACCTTTAACATTTCTGAGCTCCAAAGTAAAACAATTTCAAGAGGAAAACATTTGTTTAGATTAATCTCAGAAATAATATTAGGACATTTCTGAGTTCAAATTTCAGAAATTTGCAAGAGAACAAATTCAAACATGTTGAAAATAATCTTGTAAATTTTCTGAACTCAGAAATAGAAAATTGTCTGAGTTTCAAGAGTAAAACATTTTCTGCTTTTCAAATGTCCAAGTTTTGTGTTGAAACTTTCCGAATTCAGATTTTTTCAAATTCTGACTTTTTTTTCCTCCAAATTTTGACTGAACTCAGTTCTGACTTTGATCTCACAAGATTAAAGTCAGACTTCTGTCCTCTTCTCCGGTGTGACTAATCCTCGTCCATAGAGTCTCCTACCAAGTCCAAAAGAAAACAAACAGGAAACAAATAAATGTTCCTCCATGTGGAACTTCTTCCAACAATCCAGAATAATCTGGTGATAATCTGCAGATTTCCTCTGAGACTCAGACGCTTCAGAGGAAGTTTGCACAGGAAAACTTTATTTGCTGAGAACAGAAATTGGCCAAACTCAGGAGTTATACGACAATTTGTCATTTCATGCAATCATGCAAAACAAAGCAGCAGATCCATTCAATCATGCTGTTTCCAAGCATCAATTGAAACTTTTCATTAACAGCAGGATGTCAGAAAAACAGCGACTTAAAGACTTTGAAGGAAGCTCATAAATTCTTGGTGAAACTCGTCTCATAAATCACCAGTCTGAGTCGTAAACAAGCCGCTGGGCCTCAGACATCCATCACTCCTCTCTGACTCGCACAGATCTAATGCCTCATCTCTCTCCCACGTCGTCCGGATCAATTAGTCTCCTTCTCGCCGTCGGCCTGTCTGGGCCGCCCCTCCTCCGCGGCCCTTTCCTGTCGGCCGCGTGGAGCGGCGGCGTGCGGCCGGGCAGAGTGCCCTAAACCTCCGAAACCATCAAACACACTCAGGAAGTGGAGCGACTGCCAAATATAAAGTGGAGAACCGCAAACAAATGGAGTAACTCATTAATGCGGCGCAGCAGCGCAGGGTCGGCCTCCGGTCGCCATGACATCATCCGCTCCGGGCTCACGCTCATTCACAAATCTGACGGACGAGGGAGAGGGAGTGACGGAGTCCAGCTTTTATTTTCATCATTTAACAGAAGCGGGTCCTGAGTTTCTATAAGACGGTCCGAGTCATAAATAAAACCACTTATGGTATTAACCCGGTGGATTCTGTGAGGCCACAACGGCTAAATATTGGAAAACTAAATGTTTATCATATACATAAAGCAAATTAATGTAACTTTTATTAAAAATATGTTTTTATACATTAGCTAAAGCCGTTACCATGTCCTGACAATATAACATGAGACAGATCATCTTCCTGGGCTGCTATTGCCATCTGAATAAATGCACCGCTATGGTCTGAAACAACCAATCAGAGCCAGGAGGAGGGGCTTAGCGCCACCAATCACCCTCCTGAACATGTTGCTTAATGTGCTAATGGTGGAGAAACTAATTACTGTTATAGGAAAACTGTTTAGTCACCATCATGGATGGTTATGCTAATTAGAATTAGCATTCACAGCATAGTATGCTGATGGGGAGAAGCTGATTGACAGCACTAAGACCCGCCTCCTGGCTCTGATTGGTTGTTTCAGACCATAGCGGTGCATTTATTCAGATGGCAATAGCAGCCCAGGAAGATGATCTGTCTCATGTTATATTGTCAGGACATGGTAACGGCTTTAGCTAATGTAT
>NW_015112947.1:238434-240271 GCF_001443285.1 Poecilia latipinna | reverse complement strand
ATATATATATATATATATATATATATATATATATACATATATATATATTAAAATAAATATTAAAATAAAAGTTACATGCTGCAGCTTTATCTGCTGCTGCAGTCTGGAAGTTCGGCAGTCTATCAGCCGCCATGTTTGTGTTCAAAAATGTTGAAAGTTGACATGAAATATGATTATCTAATTATGAGTTATTGGAAGATATTGTTGACGATACTTAAGCACAACTTTATAGTCATAAAAAAGCAAACAAATATGAACATAAATTGCATAGTTCAGTATTCAGCTATCGGCTCGGCTGTGTGACGTCGGTCGCACTCAGAGCCGACCCAAAGAATAAGTGAACCAAGCAGCTGCTAACATTTTAACACGGACCAAAGATCTGGGATTTTAACCTCTGGTTATTGGGAATTAAATATGATTTAATGGTTTCAGAAGACATAAATTAAAACATTTTAAATTGTTTAACATATAAATGTAATATTTAAAGGAGTAAAACATGAACAGACGTCATGGATTTAATCCAACAGTTTCTGATCCGTGACGAGTTTCAGTTTAAAGTTTTAAGACAAAAATAATTTCCTCAAACATCAAATCAGCTGCAGAAAAAAATGATGAGAGGAAATTTGATGTAAATATTTTACTTAAGATAAGTGAATTAATTTAAAAACCAGGTTGAATCATATTTCAGACCCATCATCAGTTTGAAATCATTTTAATCTAATTAAGCCTCACCTGGAAGATAACTAATGAATATTTTCATATCATACGTGTGACTGTATTAGTAAAACTTAAGAGTACTTTAATGAATCTGAGTTTTGCTCTTTATTTTTAATTAATGGTTGTTTCTCTAACGAGGCTGATCAGATTCAGTTCAGGAAAACAGTTCCTCCTTTTTCCAGCTTTGCAGTTCGTTCTCAGCTCATCTCCATTTTTCAATCAAGACGAGACAGAAGTCAGAGTTTCCCTGGTTTCCTGGCAACCATCATCCAGCTGCAGCAGTCTGCGTCCCAGCTGCAGCAGTCTGCGTCGCAACTACAGCAGTCTGCGTCCCAGCTGCAGCAGTCTGCGTCCCAGCTGCAGCAGTCTGCGTCGCAGCTGCAGCAGTCTGTGTCGCAGCTGCAGCAGTCTGTGTCGCAGCTGCAGCAGTCTGTGTCGCAGCTGCAGCAGTCTGCGTCGCAGCTGCTTCCTCTCCCTCTCAGAACATAACCTGCGCTCTGAAGTGCTTCTGCTTGGTGGTGTTGTTGCTCATCCCCATCTTCAGCATCCAGCGGGATTTCATCCTCTGGACGTACTGCATGTCCCTCTGTCTCTGCTGGACCGAGCCGCCTGGACGGACAGACAACAGGCGACATTTTGTTAAAGACACAGGAGGACAAACGTCCCGCTGAGGGAAGTCAGAGAATCACATTAAACAGTTCACTATGTAGATTTTTTGAGTGTCAACAATAAAAACACAAATCTGCTGTAAGTATGAATCATAATTAACTCGTTATAGTCTGGTTGCTATGGTTACAATCATAGATCCAGCAGGAAGCTGATGGGTAACTGAACCTGAACTGATCGACTTCTGCAGGAAGTTTCAACCATAAAGGCTCTTTGTCTCCTTTTCCTGTTTTATTATAAAATATTTTTCATACAGATACATATATTTTAACATTTTTTCTATTTATAATGTATATCTATTTTATCAAATAAATGGATACACCTTTTGACTGGCTCTGGTGTGTATATCTGTTTATACTTAGACATATTAAAGAAAAATAAAGAAAAGAGTTTATGGGACTCAAGGAGGATGAATTATTGTTTAGGAAATGCAGACATAAAAAAATATTTGTTC
>NW_015112947.1:231278-233913 GCF_001443285.1 Poecilia latipinna | reverse complement strand
TTACTATTATTAATATTTTACTTCTTAAACAAGACAAATTTTGCTCCTGAAAAAAGTAAAAGTTGTTTTTTTTAAAAGTCGCCTCATAAAGCATCAAACTGAGGATTCGGCCTCCAGGTTTGATAAATGATCTGTTGTCATATTTTCCTGCAGCGCCTCCAGCGGAGCCTCACCTGCGTCTCCCGCCCAGCCCAGGGCTTTGTACTGCCGCAGGACCCGGCCCACGGCGTTCCCGCTGTGGCCCAGAACCACGGCCCGCTGCGTCCCGAACCGCTGCCGGTAGTACCTCATGAGGGAGCGGTGGCCCACCTTCGCACCTGAGGAAACAAGCAGTGGCTTGAACGGCGTCCCGACCAAAACCAGCAGCTGGAACCGAAGGTCACCTGAAGGCAGGGTCAGCTCCATCGTCTCATCGTCGTACTCCAGGTTCTTCTCGTCCGGCAGATCCTCGTTCATCTCTTCATCCGCTCCCTCGCTCCGGTCCGGATAGCTGCTCCTGTTGGACAAACGGCAGCAGCACATCAGTTCAAGATTTCACAAAGCAAAGGAGGAAATCTGTCCAACTTCAGGAAACATTAAAGTTCATCGTCTCAAACTGAAGAAGGTTAAAAACATCTAAACCAGAGAAACACCTGAAGTCGTAGAAATCTGCGAACTCCAGGGCGGCGTCTCCGTCTGTGAACAGCTTGCAGTGACTCTTATCCGTCATGTGGCTCTGCACCGCCTCTGTGGAGTAAAACGAACGCCCCTTCTCGTTGCACCACAAGCAAACGTTCCCAGCACCGACTTTCTCTCCTGAGGAAAAAAAGTTCAGAAATTATCTTGATCTGCAATAAAAAAATCTGAAAAATTTTGAAATAATCTAAAAATATCTCAAATAAACAAGGAGATTTCTGAGCTCCAAAAGTCAAAAACATGCAAGGAAAAACAGAGTTTTAGATTAATGACAGAAATTTTCTAGAAAAGATTTCTGAGTTGAAATTTCTCAAAATTAGATTTTTTTAAATTTTTTTTTTTTGACAAAAATGTACCGCTCCTTTTAAATAATGTACAAATTTAATGTTTTTTTACTCAGCATACGAAAACCCTTCATGTTCTGGATAAAATCTCCAAACAAGAGAAAAGTCAGGATTTTCAGAGAGTGGCATCAGTTAATTGTTGGTCCTTTGATCTTTCATCCCTGGTGGAAACGGATCATCAGAATCTTGTTTTAATAAAGCTAAATATGTAAAGCCTGATGAGAAATGTGCAGAGGTGTCCGTGGGACCCACCCAGGTACCGGACGAGGCCCCTGAGGTCCACCAGGAACTCCACGTCTGGGATGAAGAAGCTGTGGACTTTGGTCATGTGAGCCACGTTCTTCAGCAGCGAGCGGGAGCGGTGGGAGCAGAACAGGCAGTGTGTGACGGGGACCGAGCCCGGCAGGGGGCCCGACGTCCCCGAAGAGCCGCCCTCCTCCATCTGCTCCTCTTCATCCACATCTTCCTCCATGTCATCATCGTCATCAACATCCTCCCACTCCTCTGGAGGGTTGAACACAAACACAGGTCACACACTTTCCCCACAGTGAAATTCAAGCTCTTTTCAAACTTTTATAAGATAAGTTTTCAAATATTTTCAGCAACACTTTGGAGATAAAAATATAAATGAACTAAAAAATATATTTTCAATTCAGTGTAATTCAGCCCCATTTATTACTTTGATTAATAATTTCATGTGATAATATTCTACATTCTAGATAAACTAAAACAGAAAAATGTTGTTTTTGAAATGTCTGTCTAAAACACAACTTGAATAAAAAATTCCCCAAATTTCAATAACTTTAATGTCTAAAACATAAGATGATCAATAAGTCACTGAGCCGTTATGAGTAATAAATATTAACTACATTGAAACAATTCGGACATAAAGCTAAGTTAAATGACCTTCATGCTCAAATTAAATGTTTAAAATATATTTAAAAAAAGAAAAAGTCACAAACAGATTCATACAAAATGTCCTCACTAAGTTTTCTGGTGTTTAGCAAATAGAAATTATTTTAGTAATTCTAACTGACTGAAATAAGAAACATCTGATTTAATTTTCAACTGTAAATAAAGTTTTCCAAATTCAGGCTGTTAAACATTTCTTTACACGTTTTACCAAACTGTCCAGTTTGAATATTAAGCTCTTTCAAGGACTTCATATAGAAATCAAGAACTTTCCAAACACCTAATAGAAAGTCAAGGATTTCCAAGGATTTCAAGCACCTGTACCCTGAAAAGAACAAATCTTCTTCATTTAAACCAGGGGTCCCCAAACTTTTTCCTGCGAAGGCCACATAGCTGTTCTTTTCGACGGGGGGGGGAGGCGGGGGGGGGGATGGGGGAGGGAGGGGGCGACGACACAACGACACATTCGCGCTTTTAGATAGATTTTTACCCAGAATGCAAATGGAAAAAACCGTGAGTGAAACGGTCACTGGGACCATTGAGTGACCGTTGAGGGAAAGTTAGTTTCACATCTGCTCAAGAGCCCCCCTGGTGGTTGAAGAAAAATCCACATGTAAACCAGAAAATACAATATATGGAAAAAAAACACTGAATGCTCTCTGGTATGAGGAGGCGGGCCGGATCTGGTATTGTTCAGGGGGCCG
>NW_015112947.1:181361-228363 GCF_001443285.1 Poecilia latipinna | reverse complement strand
GGAGACCCCACTGCTTTTGTCTGGGGGGCGGGGGGTGGGGCGGGGGGGGAAATGGGGGGGGATGGGGAAATGGGGGCGCGACGACACAACGACACATTCGTGCTTTTAGATAGATTTTTACCCAGAATGCAAATGGAAAAAACCGTGAGTGAAACGGTCACTGGGACCATTGAGTGACCGTTGAGGGAAAGTTAGTTTCACATCTGCTCAAGAGCCCCCCTGGTGGTTGAAGAAAAATCCACATGTAAACCGGAAAATACAATATATGGAAAAAAAACACTGAATGCTCTCTGGTATGAGGAGGCGGGCCAGATCCGGCATTGTTCAGGGGGCCGGACCAAATGACGTGGCGGGCCGGATCCGGCCCGCGGGCCGTAGTTTGGGGACCCCTGATTTAAACATTAAAATGTATTTTATTCTCCGTTTACCTTCTGCTGCTGCCTCTCCTCCCTCCTCTCTCTCCCGTCTCTTCACCTGCTCCTCCAGCCACACCATGCGTGGCGGTTTCTCCGCCTTCGCGCCGGCGGTCTGGACCTTGGCCATCTTGGCCGGGTTGGGCCTGTGCTGCTCCCTCAGCGCCTGCTGCAGCACCTCGTTCCTGGCGTCGTTGTCCTCCTTCTCGTCATAGACGCCCTTCTCCAGGTTCTTCTCGTTCATTCTCTCCACCTTCCTCTGCGCCGCCAGCAGCGCCTGCCTCTCCGCCTGCTGGTGCTTGTGGGACTGCAGGTGGTTCTGGTAGGCGTTGGCGCTGGAGAACTTCTTGCTGCAGACGCCGCAGCTCTCTGTGGCGGCGGCGTGGGTCAGCTGCTGGTCGGTGGCAGCCCGCTGCGCCAGCACGCGCTCCTGAAAGTTCTCTGCGGTGACCGGCGGCATGTCGGCCACCTTGCGCTTCAGGTTGTAGCGGTGCCAGTCGGTTTTGTAATGCGCCCGCTGCACCTCGCCATCGGCGAAGGCCACCCGGCAGCTGATGCACGTGTAAGACGCCATGGCGACCTGAAGGACACATCGCTCATGTTTAGACTTCTTAATCACAATAAAGACAAAAATATGACTCTTATTAGCAGATTAATACAGAAATCAGTCTAAAGGTTTCTATGTGAAACGTTTCAAACCAAATGTAATAATTACTTTTATTTAACCAGAAAATAGACTTGTTGAGAATATAAAAGTCACGTGAAAGTTTATTTATAACCCATTTAAAACAACCTCAGCTGACATAGTGCTTAAAAATGACTATTATAAAACTGGCAGAAAATACCAATTACTAATATGAATAAAAATAATTTCTAATAATTTCAGCTGCAGCGATTTCACACAACAAAAAAACTGAAATCAGTGAAAAGGAGGACTAGCATCCCCTTTTTTATTAACAGGCCTGTCAGAATAAGCAATAAATCCATTAATGACATGATGAATTAAGACAAGCTCAACAATTTCCATTTGTGTTATTTATTGATTTTATTTCTAACAAAAACTGGATGATAAAAGTTTCAATCTGCTGCTTTTGTCTAAGCTAAACCTTTTTTGAAGGACAATTGTGTTTCCAGAGACTTCATAATTTATTGTTTCTGTTGTTTTATTTATTTATTTATGAGTATTTAAAATGTCTTCCAGTTCCAGCGCTTAGTGTCCATTAGAATTTAAAGTTTATTCATCTTTAAGATTGAGTTGTTGCATTATTTTTTTAAGTAAGTGGGATCCTGAAGAAGCCTATTTCAAATAGAAATGTTTTTCAAGAATAATATTTGTGATTGTTGCGCTATGAATACTGGGACATGCAGTCACAACCACCCAGGCCTTAAAAATATGTAATCCCTGGTTTAAATCACATGTAGTCACTTTCCTAATGTCCGTCAGCATCAGTTAAACACGGTTTACTACATTTTGTTGCTGTTATGGTTGTTTCTACATTTAACTGAGACAAATTTCTGTTATGTCAGCAGAAAAAGGTCGGCTGAAATAATAAAACGTTTTCTGGACAGCTACTTTCATAACATTATTTCAAAAGAAATTTAAGAACCTTTACACCTCAGCTAGCAATCTGTTAAACAGATTATCAATCATTTTAGCGATTACTTACCAAAGATTAACCATAAAACGATAAAAGTTTAGATAAACTGCCCCGATATCTGTTAGCAACAAGCTAACTAAACTCCCAGCTCAGGGTAAACAGAGCCGATAAATAACTAAAGTTCGACCCTTTCCTACCTCCAACCCAATCTTAGAAAAAACTGCTTTTACATCCAGTAATTACTTACTTATTAAACGTTTTCGCTGCTTAAGATTGACAGTCAGAGCCGGCCTGAGTGGTGAATTTTATTCTTACTTGTAAACACGAGGGTAACCTCTGAGCTTTAAACTTCTTCTTTGAACTTCCGTCCGATTCCCGAACGGTGCACTATCGCCCCCTTCAGGAAATACCGATGTTCTACATCATAGAGAAAGGCTTCACACTCAGCGCGCCGCCATGTTGTGAGTGTCAAGTTGACCTCATAAGTGAACACGGAAACTGGGTTCTCGGACGGAAACAAGCAGCGAAATTGACTTTTAACTCACTTTTGGTTTAATAGCATTTAGAACAAAGATTCACATTTATTGACACAAACACTGAATAATATGCAAATCAAAATAAGGTGCAACAGAAATCTCACCTGGGGAAAAATCTGAATGAATCTACAACACTTTTTCTGGTTTGTTTTGTTAAGAAGATTTGAATAACAAATCCTACAGAAAGATATTTCTGATGCAATAGTAATCTTTTAGGAGAAAGCTTCTGATAAGCTACATTTTTATATTTACATTTTAATTATCAGTTAAAAATACTGCTAGATCAGGGATTCACAAAATGGGGCTTGGGACCCATTGAGATGATAACGAAATCATTTTCAGAATCATAGGAATGTGAGCCCTGAACTGTAATAATGGCCAATAGAGACAAAATTAATTAAATGAATAAAATAAATATACCTTTAAGTGTCTCATTAAATAATGTAACATAGATTTTAAATGATTAAACCACATAATCCAAACTAATTTTTTATAAAAGAAATTTATTTAAAAACATATTCAATTAAATAACTATACATATTTTACAAGATCGTCAATCTCTGGCAATGTTAAGTCACGAGGTTGAAACGTTTGGAAACCCCAGACAGCAGCAATGTTTGGAATGAATTTGCTTGGAATTTCCAAACAGATTAAAATAACATGTCCAAAAATTTTAAGAATAGAAGAAAGTGGCTCTCCACAGTATTTTTTTTTAGTTCAAGTACAACAAAATTCATAAAACAGCAATACAAACATGTTGCAGTAAATTTCAACACAGAGAAATTCAGAGTTTACAGAACTCTGCAGCGTCTTTGGTGTAATAAATCCAAACTCCAGCATGTAGCGGCTCAGTGAATCTGGTCTGGACTCTGTGGATCAGAGTCATGGTGTCAGAGACGCTGTAGAAGGACAGAACACCTGCGCTGTGATCCAGGTACACTCCGACTCTGGAGGAATCAGGACCTGAGACAGGAGTTTTGATGTTCTTGTGAGAAAATATGTATTTACTCTGGTAACAATCCAATGCCCAAGCCTTGTGATTCCGACCAAATGCACATTCATTCCCACCTCCTGATCTGCTGATATTATCGTATGAAACAGCTACAAATCCTCCTCTTCCGCTCCACTCCACCTCCCAGTAACAACGTCCAGTCAGACTCTCTTTACTCAGAGCCTGACAACAACCAGTGAATCTGCCTGGGTGACTTGGATAAGACTGATGTTGATTCGTCAATGCCACCTTCCTGTTCCCCTCTGATAGAACCAGCATTGTGTGAGCCGTGTTTGGATCCAGTGTGATTTTACAAGCATATCTTAAAAACTCAGCTTTGCTCTTTGGTTCTGGTTCTGGTTCTGGTGGTAAAATGCGCACTTTAGTGACCATCAGTGAGATGTTTGTCCATGAGTCTCTCAGGACGTCCTGTAGTTTCTCTCTGAGCTCTGACACAGCTGCTGTCACGTCCTCAAAGTGTCTCAGAGGACGGATGTTGATGCTGGATGAGTGTGTCGACTCACTGAGTGCTGGCAGTGAGGGGTAGTTGTGTAGAAACTGGTAGTGATCCTCTGTGTGTGAGAGCTGCTCCAGCTCAGCGTCTTTCCTCTTCAGCTCAGTGATCTCCTGCTCCAGCTTCTCCTGAACATCTTTGACTCGACTCACTTCAGTTTCCTGCTGGGATCTGATCTGTTGCTTCACATCAGAGCTTCTTTTCTGGAGGAGACGGATCAGCTCAGTGAAGATCTTCTCACTGTCCTCCACTGCTTTATCAGCAGAGACATTGATGGCCTCCACCTCCTGTTGAAGCAGCTTCACATCTTTCTCCTGATTCTGGATCATCTGCTGGATGTTTCCTCGTCTCTCCTCCAGCTCTCTCTGCCTCTCAGCTCTTTCTGCTGCAGCTGACACTGTTTCATGGCCTTTATGTTCATCCACAGAGCAGAGATAACAGATACACTTCTGATCAGTGCGGCAGAACATGTTAATCACCTCATCATGCTTAGAGCAGATGTTCTCCTTGAGGTTCTTGGACGGCTCCACCAGCTTGTGGTACCTGAAAGTTGCTGAATAATGATGAGGCTGAAGGTGTTTCTCACAGTAAGAGGCCAAACAGACTAAACAGGACTTGATGGCTTTCAGTTTCCTCCCAGTGCAGAAATCACAGGCCACATCTTCAGGTCCAGCATAGCAGTGATCAGCAGGAGCAGCTTGGAGTCCAGTCTTCTTCAGCTGCTCCACTAAAGCTGCTAGCATGGTGTTTTTCTCCAGGTCAGGCCTTGATATGAAGGGTTTCCTGCACTGAGGGCAGCTGTACATACCTTTCTTATCCTGTTCATCCCAGTGGGTGTTAATACAGATCATACAGTAGCTGTGTCCACAGGGAATCGTCACCGGATCCTTCAGAAGATCCAAACAGATCGGACAGGAGAAAGTTTTTCGGTCCAGCTGAACTCCTTGCTGCTCCATTTCTGTTTTCATCTAACTGTGACTGTTAACTGTGACTGTACTTAAGCTTGAGCACATAAAGGGAAGGAACAAGGAAATATGTGATCTGACTGGAAATGGTGGGAATACCAAGAAGAGAGCTGTTTATCAGGTTTGGTCACATAGCAGAACAATAACAGGGCTGTAAATATGACGTGTTTCTTTTTTTATATTAAAGACTCAACCTGAAGGTTTTCTGTCAATCAGTTCTACTGTCCATTAAATGTGATTATGAGCTTCTTTTAGACGTTAAACTGGATAATAATAATAATAATAATAACATTTTCTCCATGTCTAGAAAAACCAAATGCTGATTTTTTAGATGCTGGTTCAGAAAGCATTTCATAATGACAAAACATAGAAAACCTCAAGAACTTATAAACATCACTAAATCTTAACTTCTGAGTAATGACTTAATTGTAGTTTTTAATTCCGTCAAACTGTGTTGTTTTTGTTTGTTAAGATTTAGGCAACATTACGGGACGCAGACAGGCTCCCGGGTCTGCAGCGCCCCCTTGTGGGGAATATCCTAAACAGCAACTCAATAGAAATCTCACTGTCAAGATATGAGGAGCAAAGATCTTTAGATTTCTATCTGCTAACAAAAATACTGGCAGTAGCAGCACACTGAAATAATGAAATATAAACTTCTCAAACTGAGATTTCTTGTTATTCTTGTATTTGTTTTGTTGACATTTAATTGTTTGATATTAGAAAAAATAGAAAGAAGATCTATCACTCCTGGAAATCTCCTGATTTGTCATTGGTGGCTTTAAAAAAACTAAAACTAAATATCATTAAATAAACTAAAATAAAAATCAACAATATTCCCTCATGTTTACAAATATAAACATCATTAAAATCCAACAGGTTGCTTTAAAAGAATTTATTGAATTAATGGCTTGAACGACTTAAAGTACATTAAATATTAATATCTTTTAATTATTTTTCACCTCCATCATATTTTTCCTTAAATCCCGTGCAGTAGGGTAATCCAAATTCACACAGCTCAGCTTTTGAATTATTGCAAAAATTAATAAATAGCAATCATTGGTCTGGTGGAAATACAAACTGGGATTTTTGAAACCATCACGCCTCAATCTGGGCCACAATAAACCAATTTATTTTCCATTTACTGCCATCTGGTGGTAAAATAATTGAGATGCATCACTTCTGATTAATGTGGTCAGAAATAAATGCCAGATTTGTTTGGACAAATAAATAAATAAAAAAAACAATGTAATCCTGATTCTTTATTATTATTTTGCATTTATATAACCTTGCAGTTTAAAGCAGAAATTGTCACAGCTGAAACTAAAATCATAAGGTGAAAAAAATATCAAAAATAAAAATGGAACAACAAATGAAAGCGGATAATACTGTGAATAATAAAAGTCAGTACAATTATATTATCAAACTTGTTTTCTTTTATTGTTCCAACAGAATTCACGTTCAGTCTAATTTCTGTTTTTCCTCATTCGGATCCCGTCTTTCCCTCCTGAGTCCCAGCAGCTCACTGCCAAAAATCCACAAAATCTCCTACAGCCCCTCTGTTGGATGTTTATTTAGATATCCATGCATATTATTCTGAGACCAGCTGCACGTTGCATCAAAAGAAAAGTGAAAAAGCTGCAGAAATGTTTGATAAAGTAAGGAACACTAAGATCCTAACGCAGGAGATACAATGAACCTGATTATCTTTAAACCTTCATCATCAACGATCCAGTCATGAACAATGTTTTCATCTCAGCCTAAAAAATGTAACTATGCAGTAATTGTCACCATTAACTTGTTCACTTCTTTGTATTTGAAAGAACTAAGCCAGATTTCAGGTGACTGGTTAGGATTGCTTCTGTGGAGTCAGTATGAGCAGTCAGTGTCTTATCTGCAATCTATCAAAAAAAAAAACAACTAATTTCACAACCTCATACTGGACAAAAGAAAGAACTTTGTAGGGTACAAGCCTGCTGGCAGCCAGGTAGAACAGCTTCACACCAAATGAGAGGTGATCTGTTATGCTTTCATGAGCAGGTTAGGATAGATCTAACAAAGTCATTCTTACATAAAGAGATTTTATTCTGCTCTGTTCTGCCTATTTTTTTAATCTCCTTTCACAATGAGCTGTTTTGGTGCATCCTGTCACTTTAAATACAAAGAAGATACAGCTGGCCGCGCCCCCAACTCAGTTAGACTCTCACCTGAAAATGGCTGAAATCAGATGTGCAATTATATAACCGTACATCTTTGAAAAGCAGAAGTGGAGTCTCCTGCACAACCAACAAGAATGCATCAAAGTGGTTTCTGGATGGCAAGTCAACAACAAAACACTTCTCTTTTCCAGCAGCCATTGTACAGCACATGAAGTGGGAAAGCCAGCTGACCAAATGTGTTGGAACTCAGCTGGGGTTGCTAGGAAACAGTGCAGTGTCTGTTGATTGTGATTTAAAAATCGGATTATGTTTTTAAAATGACTCGTTTTCTGGGCACCAAAAAACTTTAAATTATTGCCAAAAAATGGTTGGGTGATTTTTTTACTCGGGCTGTTTTTAGAAACATTTGAGACTCAAATGGAAGAAAAACATGGTGAATAAAACTCCAACTCTCATCACATCAACATTTCTGGTCGTTTTTGCTCCTGATAAATTCCCTCTTGGCAACGAGCAATCCACTCTATTCATGACAACAAGCACCCCAGTAACAAGGAATCCTTGCTAAAGGAAACTGGGATATGTTGAGTTCCCAGCTGAGAAGCAACGCACATACCTCCAAATTGCACGCACCCAGGATCTGCTGCACTGATTGCTGAGAGACAGAGAAGCTCTGAGTTTAAATCCCAATTATTTTGGCCTGCCTGTCAAAGATAAACCTGCAGTGTTGTTGTTAGAAATAAGGAGCAGGAAAGCGTGGCATTGGGTTTATAATAGAGTTATAATGCATCTAAACAATGTGAAGTCCTGAAAGGCCTCAGTATGACCACCTGAGAAAGATGACATGTTGATTTGAGGTTCATGATTTCAACTGACTGGCTGCTGTGGAGGTGCAGAAACTTATCTGATGAGAAATATTATAGAACGAGTATTTACTTATTAAAAGGTTGACGGTCTGAGCTACTGTGAGGTTTTTAATTCCTTTTAAACTGTAAAATCTAGTGTGGAACAATAATGATAGGCTTTGACATTCCTAACTTCCTTTTCTTTGCCCAGGCTGTTTTACTGAAGACAGATTTCAAATCACAGGTTCTGCTTCCTTTAAGAACTTCCACATCATGACCAGATCGACATATATACTAAAGTAAGTGAACCTCTGCTGCGCATGAGCTGAAATAGATGTTTCAAATGTAAAAGCTAGCTCTAAAAGAGAAAAATGGTAACGCTTTCTCCTCAAAAAGAAGCCAAAGGTGACAGAAACTCTGATTGTCCTTTGTGACCATCTACCCTCCCCTGCCAAACTTTTCACCAATCAGTGGCGTCTGAGGAGTTTAGAGAAGAATCCAGATGAGGCTGGTTTGTCGGTCTTGACCGGTTCCTCCTCTTTGGGTTTCGTCTTCTCCTCTACCAACCCAAGCTCCCCTTCCAGTTGCTCCAGCTCAGACTGGTCCAGCAGCTCAAAGTCCTCCACCTCGCTGTCAGACTCCTCGGCCAGGTCCAGCAGTCGGCTCGAATCCGGAGGCCTTGACCTCTCGGGGTCTTCGCTCAGAGACAAGCATCCGACGGCAGCCTCTATCCTCTCCTGGATGGCGGACGTAACGGCAGCGGCGATGACGTCACTGGCCATCTGGTTGACCAGTTCCAGGGCGCTGCCGCTCGGTTGGCCTTCGTGTGACGTAGGAGGCAATCGGTTTGATTTGATTGGTTGAGGCGGAGGTAAGGAAAGGTCAAGGCTGAGGTCATCGTCACCGTTGGTTGTTGTGCCGTTATCAAGGGAAGGGAAATCTGGGAGACCAGCAGTGAACAATTCCTCTTTATCAAGATCTGAAAGAAGCAGAGTTGGACCAAGAAGTGAGTAAGAAGAAAAACCAACCAGGACTGTCATGTCCTCATCTCCATCGCCTTCAGACAAACTCTTCTCCAAAATGACTCCTTACTGAAGCCAGCTGGAGGAGGGAAAAACTGAGCTGTGAACATACAGACTTTCACAAACAATACACAGTAACAAACAATACAGAACTTAAATGTACAATAAATTTGCTCAGGAGAAAATATTTATCTCAAAGTAGTAAAAGTCTCAATAAAATAAATGCTGAATTGTTCTTAATCAAAAATATCAATTGGAAATTTGAGTTCATACCAACTGTGCTATTAAAGACCAACTCAATCTTAAGAGGTTTGCGCTTTGAGTCTCCTGCCTGTGGCTAAATTCCACCACTAGATGGCACTAAGTGAACATTCTTACAGAATAAACCTGTGAAATGTCAGTAAACTAAGAAAGACATAAACAGGTTCTGATATTCTCACCTTCTGAGTTCTCCGTCTGCGGTGTGTGTCCCTCTGACAGGTTGAAAGTGCCGTTATCCGTCCATGTCACGTCAGACACTTCAGTATCTGACACCGACATGTCTTTACACACCGTGGAGTCGAGCTGGCTCACCAGAAACACACAGAAATGTCACCTTTTGCACTAAAAGCTGTCAGTTGTATAAAATGTAGGGAAAAATCTCTGACTTTAAACATATTTTATCAAGTCCCTCCAAACCACCCGACTCCCGTTGAAGGTTTAACAAGCTAACAAGACTCATAAGGATCATAAGTGGTGAATTCCAACTGTTCTGACTGGACCCTGTCAGTGAACAGAATCAGATCCAGAAGAAGAAAATCAACTACAAACCTTGGGAAACATTGAAGAAAGGTCGGATTCGACGCCTTCTCTCTCCATCTGAGCCTGAACGAGTCTCTTCTCTGAAAGGAACGAATCAACAAGGATCAGATTAAACTCAAATAAATGCAACTTTGTTTAAAAAGAAAAGATAATGAAAAACATCTCTATAGATTGAATATTTTCCTTTATTTGTGAGCTTATTTGGAAGAAGTTTTTACATAAGACAAATAAAGCAATACTGCATTTATCTAAAAATACATTATGGTTGCTACTGTTTAATATGTGGATTCAATATTCAGGCTCAGGTTTGCAGTATGTTATCCCCCCACGACAGAGTAAAACCATTAAAAAAATCTGTGAAAGTTCAAAGATGTCCAGAAGGCCTGCAGATTTTAACAGATTACAAATAAGTCTGGTTATTTTAAAGAAAAATAGTGTTTAATACTTACCATGGTTCTGCTTGATTTTATAAAAAAATTGCCCGATGCCGAAGTCCAGCTTCTGCAGAACTGGCTTCAGCCACAAACTTTTGTCTTGAGATGAAATCAAAGGCCACAGGAAAATACCCAGCACTACAGGAAGGAACCAACGATCGATGCAACACGTATCAATACAGTAATTATAAAATAAGTAGAAAAGAGTGCGACAGGTCGCTTCACTCACATATGATATAGGAGATAACGATTCCTGGAACGTAGCGACCCAAAAGAGCGAAGAAGGTGCAGAGACTGCAGACCAGCAGGCAGAACTACAGCAGGAAAAACACAAACAAACATCTTCACTCAGATTTGTTTCTGTTTGTTTGTTTTATGACAAACTCATGTTGCCAGGTTGTCAGGCTCACCTTGCCAGGGTTCTGCTGTTTGAACGCCGACGTCTCCTGGATGAAAAGTCTCAGGGAGTCACCGAGTTGAGGTCCGGTTCTGGACCGGCTGTCCTGCCCAGAATCAATGATCTCCCAACTAGAACCACACAAACCCAGGAACCAGAATCAGTCACTGAAGCTGAAAAATGTGTGTCCCTTCATCAGATGAGGATCCCCAACGCCTTGCTTCTCTGACAGCTGAGCTGTTAAAAAGGGTTTTTCACAAGCAGGGGTTGGTGTCAATGAAACAGGAATCTGTTTGTTATTGGACAGATTTTTACCAAATTACATCAAGCAGTTTAACTTTGTATATATTAGAGTAGTAACACAAAAAAATGAATAAAAACAAGAATAAAAACGTATACATCACTTTTAAGTTGGGTTGATGTTTAGACAATCCGATGTGATATTCTAACCTCAATGGTCATGAATTAATTAGCTCTAAGTGGAAAATCATAAATAACAGAAAGAAAGGCTTGAAATGATGTGTATGAACATCATTTGCTGTTTGTTTCTTTGCATAATTGATGTCGATGCATATATTTAGCTGAGGATTTAGTGCATGTAAAACAGCCTGTTAAAATCCAGTGTCACCACTAAATTTAGGCATGACCAATGAAACACCAGGAGGATGATTGCTAAAGCAGGTGTCAGACGGCAACCGGGAGGAGACAGAGTTTTCCAGAGTAAGATGGGAATTCAGAGACAGCTGAAAAATAAAACTTTCATTTCTTTCCTGGGAGTTCCCTCGCATCACTTCCTGTTCTTATTTTACATAACAAGGACAAACCGTGACTGGCCTGGGAAAACCCAGGTAAGGGTGTAAAATGCAAGGCATGTTTCCTCTCTTAAATCCAAGCACTGGAATGTTGATCCTTCATCTGTCCTTGTTTCAAAGCCAACCCACTGAAGTGATAATACACTGGTCATGCTGTGATGTACAATGATCCAACCCCAGGTCAGCTAGAAATATATGAGAGGTTTTTTTAATGAATGTAAAAAATTTATTACATCATTACATCAAGAGTTGCCACTTTTTGGCTAAAACTATGTTTAAAATGTGGGAACAGAGCGAACAGAAGATAACTGCGTAGTTTAACCCAGGCCAAGTGGAACTGTTTCCGGCTTAATGCCTGTGATTGTTCCTTTTAAATTTGTCGAGCTGTTGTTCTGATCGTGTTCATCACGTGAAACGACTAAGCACTAAATTTAAATCCAGCTGAGGATGGAAACTTCCTGTCCTGTGTGAGCAGCTGTCCTGGAAACAGCGAACAACTGCTGCAAAATCACCATGAAGATCAAGTTGCAGCAACAACTCAGTCATCTCCTCTTGGTATTTACGACTAACTGCTTACACTTTAGATGGTTGTTTATTGGTTGATGATGTTTGCACATATATTGTATAAGACTCAGTTAATTGGATTTGCAGTGGTTAATTAAGGAAGTTCAGGTTTTACATCAATGTGGTTCTTGAATCAAAACGCACAAATATTTACTAAACACAAACAGTTTCCTCCCCAACTGTGTACAACAAACGAGCGAATGACGAATATGGACGAATTCAACACTTAAATGAACAACTAGGGTGTTACTTTTATACAAGTAGATACAAATATGTAAATATATTAATTGTTTTGAGAGCCTCTTCCTGTTCTCCTGGGTGCCAACATGGTTGAATTTAGAGCCTTAGCATTAGCATCTGCTAAATACCTTGTTTACATAGTGATTAAGCATTAGCTCTAGCTAAAGTCAATGTTGATATAGCGCTTTAGCATAGGTTCCTAGATATAATCTTAATATAGCACTTTAGTATTAGTATTTCCTAAATACAAGGTTGGTTTTGTGCTTAAGCATTAGCTCCTGATAAATAGTTTGTTGGTATAGTGATTTAGCACTAGCTTCCACTAAATACCATGTTGATATAGCACTTTATAAGCAGAAATGTACATATATGTTTTCAGAGCCTCTTTATGTTAATCTTGTGATGGTTGGATTTGAAGCTTTAGAATTAGCTTCCCATAAATACCATGTTGGTATAACTATTTAGCATTAGTGGAACTGTTTATAATTACCTCCTTAGTGTTAGCGCTGCTAACCTTTCAGTTAGCGGTGCCCACTGCTGCATCCTTCTGTTCCTTATCTATATCACTGAAACCCTGAAGTCCAGGAGGGTGAGATGCTTCTGCCTCTCCAGCCTTCATTGGGAAGAGGGGGGATGTGGAGTTAAACCCAGGGAAGTTGCCAGTCTATCAGTTGCTCAACCTCTCAGGCTAATCTGAGCATTTATAGCTCTCCAATCTAATACACAGAATGACCACCTAACTCAAACGCCAAAGCATTTATTTGCTTTGGCTTAATGATTAGCTGGCTTTAGCCTCCTTCAGTGTATCCTTTGTCTGATCCTGATCCTCCAACACAACAACACAGCCACTGACCTCCTCCACAAACTTCATCACAAATAGTCAAGCTTTTTTGTTTGCCGTTTTAGTCATTTTATAGGTTTATTATTCTCAAGACACTTTACAAAACCAAATTCAATTTTATTCTTTTTAAATATGGTGCAATCCCCCATCCTGAGTCAGCAGAGGGCGACAGTGGACATCCATCCATTTTCTGTACACCCTTGTCCTTAGTGAGGTCAGGAGGGTTGCTGGCATCTCCAGCTAACGTTCCGGGCAAGAGGCGGGGTACAACCTGGACAGGTCGCCAGTCTGTCGCACGACAATGGACAGCAACAACTTATTTTAACAGGAGGAACTTCAGCAAGAACCACAGCAGTGGTGCAGTGAGGATTCAGGCAAACACAGACCCACTGGACCAGGTGAACTTTCAATGGGAAGCGAAAGCAAAGGAACAGAAACCAGCATGCTGTTCTAACCAGATATTTCTACAGTGTTTATTGGTTGGTTCCCAGTGAATTCATCAACAAATCTGATTTAAGTTAGTGTGTCATGTCTCAAATGTATCTTCCAGGTTAGCGCATCTGACAAAAAGGTTTTGTTTTTAAGTACAAACTGTTTCCATTGTCTGGGCACACAGAACAGACCGTAGAAGGACTTTTTCTTTCCCCAACATCTCTTCATAATGACTTAAGAAGCTGCTGGAAACAAACACAGGTGGCCACAAAAAGCTGTAGTGTCTCATTTGCGCCCACCTGACCAAAACGTCAGCGTCTCAAGTAACTCCTATGACGAAATGTCCGCTGAAACCCGGCCCACTGCACGACTTCCAAGCACACGCGCCTGTTAGACTCTGATTTCCAGAGAGCGTGATGTAGCTGACCATGCGCGGATGATTCTGCAAAACACTTGGAGCAACATGTGCTTGGTGAAAAGCATCTGCTCCTTCTTTCTGCAATTAGGTGCCAAGCTGGTTCTGAAAAAATGTATAAATCCAAATTTAAAGTGAAAGGATGGACCTTGTCAGGGTTTGATCCTTGGTAGTCAGACGTGGGCGACAAAGGGAGGAGCAGCTGCTGGACGGAAATCCTGTTTAACCCTATCAGGACCTCAGAAACAACAGAGAGGACGGCACTGCTGAGCCTCTAACAAGCCCGGTCATGACACTTTCTAAAATAGACCCAAGACAAACAATGTGACTAATGGCAGCAGAATTATCTTATGATGCGGCTTGGAGGCGGGGGTGTTAATATGTTTACCCGCCTGTTTGTGTGGCTATTTGCTACAACAACCCTGTCTCTGATGCAACTAATCCCTGTTTATGTTCTGCATACAGACACACATACAGTAACCGGGCGGAACGGGCTGATCCGATTCCCTGTAAACGTCAACAAGAAAAGCCAACCAGCGAGTGTCGACACTGGAAACCAAAAAGCTACGAGTAACTCAAGACTTCAGAGAGATGGGGAGACGCAGAGCTGGGATGCAATAACGCTGCCGTAGTTTTACCATGAAACCAGGTCATAAATATCCTAATTATAGGGAACCATCTTCCTGGAATTACATCGAGCATAAAAAGCCCAACAACGGTGGCTAAAGATGTGTGATGGAAGCAGTTTAATTATCTCCCAAACTCTCAAATCCAAGAACTCACTAGACAAGAAAAAACAAAAAGCATCGATCAGACAATAACTCTTTGTCTCTAGCAAAGCGCTGTACCTTAGTCCTGCCCCACGATCTTCAGGAGACATCTCCAGATGTTAGCACAAGTCTTCCAGAGGTGTTGAAGGAACTACGAGAACAAGGTTTTCTGGTAGGATGTAACACTGAGGTTGAATCAGTATTTTTCAGCAGCTAAATCACGGCAAAGCAGGCGACAGTCTGACAGCAGATTCTGTTTATCCTCAATGAAACCCAGCTTGGAGTATTTCAAGTGGGCTCGTCTAAAAATAACTGGGTCACGCTGCATTCCACCCGGCAGCCGTCAGGAGTACAGAGGAATGGGGTTGAGGGTGGAGGGGGGTCTTCATGAAACAGCTGCCACCACCAACAACACCCACCCACCTGCCCAATATCAACATCACCCCCATCCCCACAAACACACACACACTCCCAGTGACAGAGATGGATGGACTGATAAGAGGACAACTCTGTCTCACATTCTGACAATGTTATCCGTAAGTTCAACTTCTCTATCCATCCGTACGTCTGAATCCATTTATCCATGAAGAGTCATGGGGGGCAGGAGCCATTATCCAGCAGCCATTGGATGAGACACTGGGTAAATCCCGGGCAAGTCCCCAGTCCACACACACACTCCTAATGAGCCCAAACACTCAGTACCTCCAGGATGATGTGATGTTTTCTTGTGACTGTTGCAGCATAAAATTACCGATTTTGTGGCTTCTTTTTCAAATAGCTGCAGAGAAATCGGCAAATTTTCTTAAAGCTATATCTTTGCCATAATAAGTTTATAAAAAATTTAAAATTGCTGCTCATAACCTTCCCCCCCAAAAAAAGACAGGAATTTTAACAATATTTAAAAGTGCAAATAACATTTTCAAATACCTTCTTGGAATATCACCATTAATACCAATAAAATCATTTCAAAAGAATTATTTCTTATTGGTCATTCAAGTTAAAATAATCTGGTGTTAGTGTAATCAAATCCTAAGATCTTAAAATGATTTCAAGAGATGTACTGAAACAGGAAGTTAAATAAAAATGGGGTTTTGGGCTGAATTGGTTAAAATTCAGCCGAGTTGCAGTGATTGGTCAGAAAAGAAGGAAATACAGAAATTAAGAAGGTGATGTGAATTTGCATTAAATGCTTTAAATATGAGATTGCAACTTCCTGGAGGAACTGAATAATCTGTTCAATGAGTGCAAACAGACCTGAGCTCCTTATGACAAAACAAAAGGCGGCCATTTTGTTCAGGGCATTTTGCTCATATCGCAATGACATGTAGAAAAATTACTAATGTAAAATCAGTTTGAGAACTGCCATCTAGTGGCCAGAGCCCGAATTACATGTTGTGACACTTGGACAAGGACTGATTACAGGAACTAAGCGTGAGGTTATAAACCAGGGGTGGGCAATCCTGGTCCTCGAGGGCCGGTGTCCTGCAGCTCTTAATGTCTCTCTGGTCCAACACACTTGAATCCAACAGCTGAATCACCTCCTAGTGCAGTCCAGTTCTCCTGAGTCCTGCTAATGACCTCATTATTTGACTCAGGTGTGTTGAAGTAGAGACGCATCTAAAAGTTGTAAGAGGCCCTCCAGGCCTGGAGTTGCCCTCCTTTGTTATAAACCTTTGAATATAAAGAGGTTTACATGTTTTAACATTTTACCAATTCACATAAATTAACTATAATAGAACAATGTTTTGTGGATCATTCAATTTTTAGACATTATTCACAGTTATATTTATAAATATTTAGAAAAAAAAGGTAAGACTGTTCACAGCTAAAATGCATATAAACAGTTAAAAACAAAACATGCAAAACATGGCAGTGTGACTCATGAAACCATGTGTATAACTACATTTCTCTGAGGTATATGCTAAAATATAATATCTGTAAAGAGAACACAGAGCTGATCTTAATGCTTAATACAGTTACAGGCAACAACGGAAAAAGGGGAGGAGCTGACAGTTTCTGGTGGAAATGGTAACCGCCAACTGTCAAGAGCAACAGAACGAAACTTTTACATCAATAAATGCCAGGAGAAAATAACTTTCAGACTGAACAAAAATGAATTTGAAGAATAAATAAACCCATTTTGGCAAACTTTATCTGTAATATCAATAAAATGAAACATTTATGATGACTAAACCAGACATTTTCACCAACCCTAACCAAAAATTAATTCATACCCCACCTCTAAACCTGACCCCTGACCTTATACAAGGGGGTCCATGGCACTGCATTAGAACCGGACTTTGGCCCCATAAGGGCCACTGGTCTATGCCAGAAATGGTCCTAAATAGGACACACACACGCACACAGTTCCAGTTTTATTTTTTCTTGCTGTGGAAAAACTGCATCATAATGACTCAATTCTTAAACCTACCAAATAAAAAGAAAAACCCAGAGGGTAACATGGTTTGTTTCTGTTTTGATATGATGCGCTCTTCTTTCACTTTCACCAGTCAGGTATTGTAAAAAATAATCTGGATTTCCCCCGGTTCTGAAATACAGCCCATTTGTTGCCACAGAATATAAAAGGGACTTGTCTCTGCAGTTAGCAGAACGAATCCTTGAGGTTTTACTGAAACGTCTGCACACTCTGAGAAGTAAGTACTTAATCTAGAAAATTCCTCAAAACTTCTGCATATGTTGGTGTATTTCCAGTTTTACTTTTGTTTCAGGCTTCTGCAACAATGAAGATGCTTTTAGCAGGAATTGTTCTAATTTTCATCGCTGGATCTGAAGCTCATTGGTACAATTTTCCTGGTGAAGCTGCTCAAGGTAGGAAATATGACAGTCAGTCCTGGGGTTGTTACTGAAAGTCTGCAGGGTTATATTAAATGAATATCTGGTGCTTTTTTCTGTTAAGGAGCTGTTGATATGTGGAGAGCCTATCATGACATGAAAGAATCCAACTGGAAGAACGGTGATAAATACTTTCATGCCAGAGGAAACTATGAAGCTGCGCAGAGAGGACCAGGAGGCGTGTGGGTTGCAGAGGTCATCAGGTGAGAAAGAGTCTTCAAAGGTCAAACACCAGCAAAGATCTAAGAAGGTCAGACTGAGAGAGAGATCAGATGATTACTTTAAGATCATTGTTTTGCTGTTGTGAGGTGATGTGATGCATTCATGTGCAGAACTGTTCAAATGTATTAAACTGCAGATTTATGAGCTGAAAAAAAGTTTAGAACAAGAATTTGTTGAATGATTCTGCAACTCAGTCTTATGGTAATGCAAATCCTGGACAACATGGACCAATATAAAATAACTAAAATGTTAATTGCTGGTGTGATTTCCTTTTATAGCACTTATATAAATCTCATCCACCTTGTGCAAAATCTTAGCCCAAGAAAACCTCTGATAAATGCAGCTTTCAGAGAAAAAACCCCCTAAATATTCAAACAGAAGGTCTTGATGCTCAATTCAGATTTTTTGATTAAATCCGATGTTTTTTGCTTCTGTGCGAATGGTTTACGACCTCTAAAAGAAAACATAGACGTCACACAGCAGCTCTCTGTTTACAGCCAGCAGGAATAATGGATGAAACCGTCTACAGATCAGTTTGTTTCCTTTTTGCAAGTTTGTTTCTGCATAGTGATATTGTGGATTTTCCTTTTCAGTGATCTCAGAGAGTTGGTGCAGGGAATGTCGGGTCAGGGTCCTGAAGACGAAGCTGCTGATCAGGCAGCAAATCACTGGGGACGAAGCGGAGGAGATCCAAACCGCTACAGGCCAAAGGGACTTCCAGAGAAATACTGAGAAATTTAAAAAACTCCTGTTAAAACATTACAGTGTTGAAGCCTAAATGATCTCAGTTGCAATGTGTGGCAAATTAAAAAAGGTATTACTCTTCTTTTTCTTTCTTCCTTTTTCAGCTTAAAAGGATCCAGGACTAAATGAACATGTTGGAACATGTTGCAATTTTCTTATTGCCTAAAAAAAATGCTGTTTGTGATACGCCAAAACTCATAATAACTTCAAAAATTTACATCTTTTGTTACATTTTTCATCCATGGAGGTCACCATTTTTTCACCGATGGGTTGATGACGCGTTTTGGTCCATTCTGTACTAGAGTCTACAGAGTAAACACATTAAGGCTAATTTTACCCCAGTAGTTGTTGTCATTTGACTGGTGTAATTTTAGAAAATACCACACTGTGTCACTATCGGCTGTGATAAAAAAAAAGAGGCTAATCTGGATAATTTCCCACATAAAGAAAGCAGAGCGCAGTGAGAGCCGGAGCAGAACACAATGAAGGACCTAATCTGGACCCTGGACTTTTCTCCACAACACTTTGAGTCATTCATACCAGTAAAACCAACGAAGGCTCTAACAGGTGGTCGTTATCTTAACGAGCTAAAAATAAATGCCGTGCTGCCGCTGAGACAGGCAGAGCTGGACGCTCTTTGAGATGCTAACAGGGGCTATACGGCGGCCTGCGGTGCTCACACCACCGACCTGACCGGACCGTGGAGGTTCGGTGTTGGTAGCAAAGTCCGGTATCTGTCACCGCAGCAGACTCTACACAGCACAACTGATGCCGAACCGGACACAGTTGGGAGAAACAAGCAGCGCTAACAGAGCTATTACTACCGGAAATGCTAATGGAGCTAATCACCGTGCTAAACGTAAAGTCACCACCAACACCGAACGAAATTCGGACCCTAAACCGCTGTGGCCAAACTGGACACAGAGCTACAGAAGTACTTACAGGTAACAGAATTTCGCACAAGACCGGTTCAAATTAAAAAGGCTTAATAAAGTAAGTCATTAATGTTTTGGCTGGAGGAGCCAGGCAGTTGGACCATTACGCATCATTTACCCAGAATGTGTTGCAGCGTGAACAACATGGCGACATTCCTGTCAAAATAGTTTATTAAAATTTATAAAAACCTAAATAACCTACATTATTACTGTATTGTTTTTACATACAAGATAACTATTTCCTAAATAAGGTCTATTTTTAATAACTAATCGTGGTTCCCCTTAAAATGAAATCCTAATGTATTCAGGACAGTTAGATATTTTACTTTTAGTTTATATAAATTATTACTTCACAACGGAAAAAAGATTTTTGATTTACTCTCCACTGCCCTCTGCCTGCCACACAGAGTTATTTCACTTCTGCTGTCATGTTAGATCTTTGTTTTTGTGTTTTCTGCTCAGAGAACTGATTTGTTTTCTGTTTTCCTTGGGAGTTTTTTTTATCTTCTGTTGTGTTCATTCACCTGCTGCTGCTGGTGAACTTTTAGTCATTTTCTTTGAGAATTTTCCTTCAGTTTTCTGTTCCTCTGTCACTTTACACAGTGCTGTAAAAAGAAATGTGTCTTCTTACAGATTTTCTGTTTTGCTTTACCTAATCCTTAAATAAATGCATTCAAAACAGCAACATCTTTCTGGTGTATTTTAAATATATATATATAAATATAAAAAAATATAAACCTATAAACAAGCTCATGAAAAAATATACACTTACAGTTAAACCTTTATTGTGTTTATTTAGGATATATATTTTTTAATTTATCTAAAAAGTGAAGAAAACATGTTTATCTCCTCACACAAATCCCTCCTACTGAAGTGCAATTATTTTTAATATTTATTCTGGCATTTAGTTATTTTTTTTAAAACAAACCTCTCTCTTTTAACTAATACTTTTAATTTCAAACCACTTTTTCATAAAACTTGGGAGGAGTTTGTTATAAGTTTTGCATATTGTCCATCCGGTTCTGATCTCTAAATCTTAAACTTAAAGTATGAAATGTCATAAATATTTTATGGATGACGATAATGTGATTCTTACAGCTTTCCTCTGAAGCAAGAAGTCGAGTTTGTGTTGGTTTTTCAGCAGTTTCTGCAGATGACGAAATTTAATGTATGGGAATATTATGCAACAGTATAACATTTCTTTTAGAATATATTCTATTTAATATTGATATTGTTGACATGAAATTTTAGCTTTTAATCTGCCGATATGTGCCTGAACATGAGCTGAGGAGGAAATAAAGATCTAAAGAAATCCCACACAAAGAAAACTGAACACAAAGGAATGAGCTGAAAAACAAAAACCATGGGCGGTTCTAGACAGGGGCCATCAGGGGCCACGGCCCCTACAGAACAGGTCCGGGCCCCTGCTGTGTCCCCCCTGCACTGAAGAACAACTAAATAAATTTCTTATGATTTGCACAGAACTTGGACTAAATTTGTGTCTTATCTTCACAGTTTTACTTTCATGGTGAATTATGTCAAAGTGTTACCGCATTATGATCGAATCACAATTTTTATCTGCTAGATCAGAAATCTGTGGTTCTTTTTATATCTTAAACATTAAAATATTCACCCATTTGTTTAGTAAGTGTTGCATGTAGAAGGCTGTGGAGCATTATTAGGATTAAGGCATCAGAGCCAAATAAGGTAAATTCGGCCACTATGTTAAAGATTTCCCCAGCAGGTTTTTGCTTTTCCACATACACATAAAAAGGCACGTAGACAGAGAGATGGCTCTGATCCTGCAGCTGTCAGTTTGCATTTCGGGTCAGCAGCTAATCTCCTGAACTTGCTGTAAGCCTGCAGTAGAGTTACCCACAATGCAACAGGGAGCGACAGCAGCAGGTGGCGGTGGCACAATCCCATCCTGCTAGCCAAATGTCACAGTGACATAGAGACGGCGCTACAATGGGTGGCGCTCGTTCAAATGGTCAACAGAGCCGTCTCCATGACAACCTGATCAACTTCAGTCTTTGTAAAGCAGCCATGTTGTTTTTATCTCTTAACACGCAAACCCTGGATCATCCTTGACCCGAACTCGACCATCGGTCTGTTGCATAATGCTGATGTGTTGCATCCAGCGTGGCGCCCACTAATCCCTGACACCTCTGCTGAATCCCAGGCAGCAGCCAGCTGTGGCCGGGAGGAACGGACCAACCAAACACTGGACGACGTTCCAACGGAGAGCAGCCTGCGATCCTCAGCAAGGGTCATAACTCAGGCAAAGGTGAGAGGAGTAAGGCTGATCAATAAACCAATAACAATACAAAGCCCAGTAGACATATGATCAGCATCAATAGATAAAACTTCTGATAGAATGTTCAATAATTCCACAATCCAGAACCGCACGGCATTCTCGGAGATGTAGGCAGAGGAAAAGCTTTAGCCCCTCAACCTGTCATGGCTAGCAAAGCAAAGTTGGTGTCTTCAACTAACTCATTCACTATGTGGTTACCTAGCAACTCACTCACTACATGGTTACCTAGCAACAACCTGTTCAGTGACTTCCAGCAGCAAAGACGATATTGTGATAATCTTGCTTGAAGGACGGAGGAAGTGATCACAGGAACCATCCTGCACTGTAAAAACACTCAATTTTACTAAGTATTTCTGGTCCAGTTTCTAGTAATACATTAGAAATGAGACAAAACTAACTTACATGTAACTTTTCATCAAAATATAGGAGCTTATTTTAGATAAATAATTCCTTAATATTGATGGAAAAGATGGCAGATAATTTCACTTATAACATGGGAAAAATATCTCGTAATAAGTGAATTTATCTGCCAATGGAACAAGTACATTTTCATCAATATTAAGGAATTAACTCAAAACTCACTTCTATTTCTTACTGAAAAGTTACTTGTAAGATAGTTTTGTTACATTTCAAGTGTATTAAGAAATTTGCAATAAAAACTAGACCAAAAATATTTAGAGTTTTTGCAGTGTAAGCATAATATTGTAGTTTTCATTAAACTTTCATTAAAAGTGTTTAACTGTATGGAAGCAGCAAAAACACATTTCTCTAAATATGTACTTACTGTGAATGTATTGATCTGTTAGCAGTGAGTTCATTCAGAGGTTGAATCTCTGTTTTGGTTGTTTCTATGCTGATCACATGATTCAGCCTCAGATAGGAGGATTAGATTAGATGGTCATATGTGATCAATCAGCTCTGGAGCTGCAGTCCAGATTCAGGTTCATGAATCTGTATTATCTCTATAATAAGATGAACAGGATGTGAAAAATTCAATGAAATCAGAAAGGAAAGAATTACTGTGAGGTGTTGTTAAAAGAAAAAGAATAAATTCAGATCCTTTCAGGTTCCTGCAGCTTGTGTGAAGGAACATGAATAAAAACGTTAAAGTCGAACAGCTTTAACATTAATATTTATCTTCAGATAAATATTAATGTTTAAAAGTGCTACTGTGGATTTGTTGGTGTGTTTATCAGAATGTTAACATCGTATGATGTCATAATCCCAGAGATGTACATAAAAAACTCATCAGACTGTTTGGGACATCTGCTCACATAAATCAAAGTTTGTTTTTCTCATAAACAGGAAATCAGGTTATTTTCTGCAAGTTTGATGTAAAAGCAGAAATAAAACACAACAGTATATTAAATCCTCTTTAGATTTTTACCTCAAAATGTTCTGGAGCAACAAGTGAGCTGTTAATCAAAATAATCAACTGAGTAAAACAAAACAAAATATAAAAATGTGATAAATTCAACACCTTAACAGTCATTTTTATTCACAGTTCATTTCTCTGTGGACTCAGATTTTTCCTGTTTTGATTTATGTCTCATTTGACAATCATGTCTTTAGCTGCACAAACTCTAAAGTCGCTGAATGTTAACGGATTTACATTTATGCATAAAAAGTCTGCAGGAAATAATGAAAAATTTAATCAATGAAATTGAATCCAAATCAATAAAATCTGCAGGCAGGATCATTGAGCTAATTAAACATTTATTTAGACTGAATTACATGCAGGACCTCTAGTTATGCAGATAATCTGGTTATGTTTTGATCATATTAACTCTTATTTATTGAGCTATTAGATTTCAGGAAGATCTAATTAGAGCATGAACTGATGCCAGATCTAAAGCGTCTCTAAATTTCTCAAACTAAATCTGCAGCAGCTTGTGAATCTGCTCTGACCTTCAGTACAAACACCATTTGTCACAAGATAATAGATGGTTTTGATTTTTAAGGTGGCAGGTACAGAACACAGCTGAAGGCTCTGGGGGACTGAAACACGTTGAAACCAGCTTTTCAACGTTTATCCATTCATTCTGTACCTGCTTGTCTCCAGCAGCCATTGGAAGAGGTCAAAGGTCACTGACCCATCACAGGGGAACAGAGACACACAACCAAACTCCACACAGAAAGACAAAGACCAGGATTTGGACTCAAAACCTTTTTGCTGCAGAGCAACAGAGCAACGCTGCAAAACACAGAATCTTACCGATTATATTTAGTACAAATATCTAAGTAGACTAGAAATAAAATAAAACTAACAAGTAACTTTTTAGCCACATCTAGGAGTTTGTTTTAATCAAACAATCCAAATAATAAAAGTGCAGTAAACTCAGCAGGCCAGAACAAGCCAACAGGGACGGACGACTGAAGGGTTGTAAAAAACTATGTTCTCTGATGAATCCTGGGAAGAAAATGTGAAAACTTCCTTCAGTACAATCATAAAATTCATGTATAAACTTGATTTTTATTCAGGGAGTGGGCTTCCTCCTGATTCTATCCAAAATCACATGACATCTTTCTCTCCAGCCTTTCATAGCTTTTAATTGCCAATATGGTAGTTTCAATGCAGGGCTGCTGTTTGCATGATAAGCATTAGCTTTGTGGCTACCGATTAGTGCGTAGTATGTATGATGGAGGTAAAACCTCCTCCAGGTTATAATATTCACACATGTAAACAACAAAAAGAGCTTTCAGAAAACAGCAGAAGTCTCAGTTTCTTTCTGCACTCGGTGTCCTGATCCAGCTGGAGAAAACTAACTCAATTCTCTGCAGCTGAGCGTTTCTGTCCGTCCAGCAGAGTTAGACGTCTTCCACCTACCGGATCATGTAACTCCAATTTGGAGTCACATTTATCCAGTTAGACCTTCCTTCATGTGATGTCAACATGATCAGCTTTATGTTTCAATCAAGGTGTTTGGCTTTTACATCAGGCAGCCTGAGAGCAAACAGGATCCGTTTCACTGGGAAGAATCAGGTGTTTACCTTCAGTATGTATGTTTGTTAAATTTGAGGATTTTAGTGACACATTTTGGGTTTCCTCTGATCCAGTCAAAATGTACATAAGCCTCCAGTCTGACCGGATATTTGACTCTTTCAGGTGAAACAAACACATTTCCTGCTTTGTGTCTTACCTGCTGGTCATGCTGCGCCACACAGGAGCTCCTGTGGAGGAAAAAACAGCTCTGAACGTAGATGGTACTTTACAATATAACTACTTAAATATATCAAAGTTGTTTTTTATTAGTGACACTTAAAGGAAAAGATGAAGAGCAACAACATGAAAAATCAACCTAAAACACATTTATCCAGGTAATCTGAGTGTGATAAAAAGCTACAGACTTTTAGCTCCTTGTATCTGAACTAAATGCAGAAGTAGAGTCATTTTTTCCTTCTTTAAAGAGGAGTGCATTAGCGATGAGACGCCACAGGTTTCAGGTTTCAGTGCCTCACTGTTACTCATCAGGATAAAAATGACGAAGCGTTGAATGAAATCATCTGCCAGTGGAGGAACCTGAGTTTGGGCCTGCCTGTAGTTTGAAACATCTGACCGGAGAAAATGAACATAAAGCTGTCCAGGATGATTAATTTAAACTTTTATAACCTTTAAAAAAAACACTGAGACACAATCCTGTCCAAAAACGACCCAATTACTGGACTAAGTAATATAAATGTTTAATGACAGCAGGAAGACAATGAAAAATTTACTAATTTTTATAACAAATCTGCACAGAATATGAATAATGTCAGCATGAAAACTTGTTTTGAGACATTAAAAATGATAAATATTTTAGTATATTGACATTCTGTATTAAGCTCAAAACTAAGCATCTTAACTCTGAGGAAGAGTTAATATAATCAATCCATCAATAAATCAAATCAATAAATCCATCCATCAATCCATTTATCTTTGTAACTAAGTAATCGACTATTCTAGTGATTAATCGGATTTAAAAACTTCCATTCTGCAAATCTTTCAATTAACCAATTATTTTTAAACAATATTATAAATACTTAAAATGTGCAAACACACTCATAATTCAATTTATTTTTAAATAAGAAAATGAAAATTTAATTGCCTAAAATGCAACTACAGCAAAAGATGCTCAATAGGAGATTTATCTTCCTGAATTTGAACGAGGCGAAGCTGAACTGCCACTTCCAGATTTCTGGGTAGAACAGATTTACAGACCAAGAGACTTTGTGATCTTAAATTAAAAACATTTATAATTTGTGTACAGTTTGGGCTTAATTTTGGCTCTTGGTATGTTTTTTTCTACAAAATATAAAGATCCTTTCTAATGTCTCAAAAGACAGAACAATAATTTCTCCTGTGAAAAATTAATTGATTACTAAATTAATTGATGATTATTTCATTAATCGATTCGTCTCGATTAATCGTTCCAGCCCTGCTTTACTTGATAAAATATCTTAACATGTCGCTGAAACAATGTGTATGCAGAGTGTTAACGACTGGCACTTAAAATGTGATGTCCAAAAATTACATCAATTCATGCATGGTGGGGCAGTTGCCTAGCAACAAGAAGGTTTTGGGTTAAAATGGCGTCCTGGTTTTTTCTGCGTGGAGTTTCATGTTCTCCCTGTGGGTTCTCTCTGGGTACTCCAGCTTCCTCCCACAGTTACAAACATGACTGCTAGGCTCATCGGTCTCTGTAAGGGTGTAAGTGTGTAGACAACAGATGGAAGAAAGAAACCTTTGGTTCTGGTCCAAACAGCATCTCTTGCGGTTACCGTGACGACCAGCAGAATCAACAGGATGGAAATAAGGCTGTAGATCCGAAAAGAGCTGAAGGCAACAAACCTACAAACACAAATCCGAGTTTTAGCTCAAAAGAGACAATTTGGTTTCATAAAGTGTCACAATAAACTCATTTAAAGGGTTTTTATTGTTCAAAAAGGAGCAAAAAGAAGAAATAATGTTAAATAAACCATCATGCTAATATTCTAATATTTATACCTGTAAAATTATTTTCCAGTCAAATAACAGTTATTATAATAACAGTGGTATAGTACTTTATAGTTTCTATGTCTGATCAATTAACATTAAACTAAATTAGATTTTTTCTACTTGCGTAAAATGTATGTTCTTTTTAGGCAAATATAAAGACATTTGGAAATAAAAAAAGATCAAATGAAAATTTTCTATTAAATGCAACTTTACAGATTGTGCAAAAGAAAACATGTCAGTTAGATTAGGACTGAAATTATTAATCGGATGAATTGATTATTTAACTAATCGTCAGCTAATTTAGCAATCAATCAATCAATCATTAACTGGAGTATACAGACTTTAAAACATGTTATTTGCTGAAAGAATAAAACACTTAGAGCAGTAATTAATCTAAAACTGTTAGAAAGAAAAATTAGATTTTGCATTTAAGATGAAAATTCTTTGTCTGTAAATAAGTTACCCAGAAAGTAGCATAGTTTTAGTTTCACCTGTAGGTTCAAATTCTGAAAATAAATAAATAAAATAAAATAAAAATCTCCGGTTAAGTACCTGTTGCATCCAATTACTAATCAATAAAACAAAAAATAAATCACCAGACTTACACTGTATTGATTAGCTGCAGATGCATCCTTTGCTAGAAATAACTAAGTGTTCACTAAGGAGCGGTTACTGAATTTTGAATTTTAGGAAATAAAATGTTTATTTTCTAATTGCAAAAAGAGATTGAATGATTAGTTTTTATTTATATATTTTATGTATTTGTAACATTGTATAAAAATAAGCTTAAGTAAATTAAATGAAAAATGTGCAGAAAATGTCAGTTTATTTTATCATATTAAAGTATTCATTTTCAGAATAATCAATTATTAAAGTAATAATAATATAAAATGTTGATCTCCTCGCCCTGAGTAAGAGCTGAACTGAATAATTAAACTATTATCCATTAGTGGATAATAGTGACATTTCTCAATAGCAAAACACTTTTTTAAAGTTTTATTAAGTATTTATTACAACCACACATCATAATTATACATGCAACTTTAAAATTAAAATAAACTAATTTATTGAAATTTCAACGTTGAACTCCTTAAAAATATTTATAGGACAGCATACTTTATTTAAATTAGACTTGGGAATATTTACTCTTAATAAAAACTGTTCAAACCAACTTTATTAATAAATCTAAAGATCAGGTTGAACTGCTTCATATTTTATATTTGATCTAAAATCGTGGTGTTGTTTTAACAGGTCTGCTTGTCGGATATCCCTGCGTCATGATGCCTACCAGATCACCGCGTTGGCTGCAGCAAACAGGGCTGACGTCCTGACCGGATGCTGCCTCCAGCTGACCAGACCCCTGACACGCCACCCTGCCCGGCCGGGGGCCCTCTCCTGCCCGCGGTGCTCCGGGTTAAGGGGCCCCGGGGGGCCCACCGGCCCGGGGGCCGCTTCCTGTCCGCCAGCGGCGCTCTCTTCCCGGCTGCCCAGCATTGCTTAACGGCTCTCTGCCGCTGCGCTCCACCTATGGTAGCATGGAGTCAATTTCCTGTATTAACTGTGGCCATTTCCAGATTGGGGTTTCAAAATAAAATTCTGTGTTTGCGTTCTTTTTTTAAATAATTAAAACATACTTCATTAATCCCAAATGGAAATTAAATAAAGTGGGAAATAATAAGAGTTGAAACATTATGTAATCTAAATAATACTAATCTAAAATGCAAAATGTCTTATTTCTATTATTAATGTGAATCCTTAAAGAGTATTATTGTTACTTTTATTATTTGAGTTTTATTATGACAAGAATCTGAGTTGGTCACATAAAAAATGGCCAACAGAAATAAAATGTCATTCTAAAACAAAAATACATATTGAATAATAATAATAATAATAATAATAATAATAATAATAATAATAATAATAATAAATATGGTAGAACCTGTTACTTTTCTATCAATTCTGTCATCACATTATTGATCAATTAGGGACAAAATTCTGTCTGTTATAGTCTCTCACAAAAGATATTACACTAATTTACTAAATTGCAGAATAATAGCAGCACCAGGAACATCCAGAATTTTATTCGTCTCTTCAATTTATTATTTTATTTTTAAACCATTTAGTTATTTTATTGTGAAAGGAACTTTGCTACGCTTTCCATCTGATTAAGTTTAATTCCCGCCAGCTTGCAGTTTCTCATTCAGCTGATTCTCTGGCTGCGTGTCACATCAATGACGTCAAGTTTTGTTGTTTGTTGTCTTATTTATTGGAGTGCAACGTCATTCATTTATGTGTCACCATACACACGAACTGCCATCCGCTATGGTGTGAAATAAAGTGGCAAACTGAAATAAAGCAACTACATATTAAATGTAGGTAATATTTTTATTACAGAAGAACAACAAAACCGATCTGACTTTAACTAAATCTAAAAACTATTTTTGCAGTGAAACAAATAGCCTAACAGGCTATTTGCAAAGTGAACACATGAAGATATGAGCCTTGAATTTTCTCAGCAAACTGAGCTGCATGTGGGCTCCCGGGCAGCAGGGGGCCTCCGAGAGCACTTAACCTGAAATTTTAGTTGCATTCATCAACCATGTGAAATTAACTTTAAAGTTTAATGCAAGTAATCTCAAAATGTTCTAGAAAAGAATTGGCCATTTCTCTGTTTAAAAAAGTTTAACATTTGTGACTTTCAAATCCAGAAAAAAACATTCTAAAAAAATTATTAGATTAATCTCAACACTTCTGAGATTTTTATTTTTTAGCAAATTTTCGACTTTTAAAACTCAGAACTTTTTTTTTTTTCCAGAAAAATTCTGAGATTAATCATTAAACCATCCCAGAATTTTACTGGAAAAACAAAGAAATCTCTGAGCTCCAAAAGTCGAAAATTTGCCTGATAAAAATACAAAAATATCAGATTAATCTACAATACTTTGATATTTTCAACTCTTCAAACTCAGAAATTTCCAAAGATTGTCTAGAAAAATGTTGAGATTGATCCTTTTTTCTATCAATAAAGGTCCTAATCGATTAAAAAAGTTAGTCAATATTGATACAGTATAAGATAACAAATCCACAGATGTTGAAGAGTTTTTGAAGCATTCCTCATAGAATTAGTAACTAGGTTATGAAGTGAAACTAAAGAGGATACAAATAAGATTTATTTAGATCGTTCTCAGTGTCTAAGTTGGAAACATCCACTTTATTTTCAAAGAGCTGTGATTGGCCCGGTTCTTCGTCCCCGTCACGGTGGCAAGCAGCGCCATAGCTCATAGCAGACACACTGACAGAAGCCGTAGATGAGGATCAAGACGAGGCTGGCGGGCACCAGGCTCACCAGCAGCACCCCGACCGTGGTCCGCTGCATGATGAGCAGGTAGAACCCCATGGGCAGCGAGCTGAAGTACAGCAGGCCCAGAACCCACACCAGAACCCGGGCCGAGGTCTGGCACATCAGGGCCGTGCAGGTCCACACCGTCCACCGCTGAGAGGCGGAGGCCAGCGAGTCTGAACTGGACGAGTCCTGGGTCAGTCTGCAGGAGCCGACCCGGAGGTCCTGGGCCGCGGCCGGTGGAGGCTCCATGATGGTGATGACTACAAAGTTAGGAGAGCTCCTGATGCTGGAGGCGGAGTAGGATGGGTTGTTCCCCATCAGGGCGTTCAGGCGCCGTGGGCTGAGCAGCAGCTCCGCCTCAGAGTCCGGCTGGATCCGGAAGTTCCTCTGATTCCTGCTCTGCAGAGCCAGCCTCGCCACCAGGCTGCAGTCGTCCGGAAGGTTCCTCACAGCCTCCCCCAGGAACCTGGTGGTGCAGCGGCAGAACGGACACACCAGGGCGTCCGGTGGCGACTCGCCCAGATCCAGGATCTTACAGAGACATTTGGAGCAAAGCCGGTGGCGGCACTTCAGGACCTTCGGCCTGCAGCTGTCCAGATTATACGCAGAGTAGCAGATCTTACACTCCATATCATCAGAACCGAGTCCATCAGCGTGGGGCCCGGTGCCGCTAACATCCTCAAGGTTCTGCAGCTCCAGCATGTCAGACTTACCTAAACCTCAACCAGCTTCACAGAGACACAAGTCTCCACTTCACTAAAAACCCACAGTCCATCCTGGGTTACAAAAAACTATTTCAAAGTTTGCTTTGAAGCTCCTCACAAGTTGAGGTGACTGTGCTGAGGCTGAGGGAACCAAATCCTTTCAGGGGCTGTAGGAGAAAAAGAGAGGGAAGGCGAAAAAGACTCTGACAGAAAGAGAGAGAGATGAAGGGATAACTGTTAACACAGCAAACAGCCGCGAAACGACAACAAAGCTGAGCCTGTGCAGACCGGAGCTGGAATTTTCGAGTCTGATCTTTTGTTACTCAGTGAAATTCAGTCCAATTAGTGCCTGATGCATACACACACACACACACACACACACACACACAAAGGAAGCATATTTAATTCCTACATCGCTCTGATCACAGAGTGTAGCCGTGAAAATATGTATCAATGTCATCAGGTTATTTCAGTTATCATAAACATACAGTGTTTGTGCATGAAGTGAGTCAGAGAAATCACTTTCTCTCCACTATTTATTTACTGAAATGTTTATTTACAGAATAAAACATTCTGGGACTGATCATCATGGAGCCTCCTTCCTTGCAGTGTGACACCAAAGACTGGGCCGTGTGCAGAAAGCAAAGAAGGTTTCTAGGATTTCCCCCTGCTTGGTTGATATCATCTGAATGATTCTGACTGATCAGATTTTTTTTAAATTACTTTCTGGAGTATTTTTGCTATTCTGTATGTTTTACTTTTATTTGAGTAATTTTATTATGAAGTATCTCTACTCTTACTTCGGTAAAATTTCTGGATTTTCTACCCACTGAAATGAAAAACAAATATATTTTAACCAAACTTTCAGTTTCAGGCAGAAACAGAAAGAAACTGATTTGGAAAAAATATATTCTGGCTGATTTAGCTTCTTTTTTTTAAATTATTATTATTAATTATACGAATTATTTTCCTTTTCGTCCTTAAAATACCAAAATTTCCACTTAACTTTATAATTTGGTTTGTCTGATTATGTAATTTTTAACTATTAAATAATTGATCATTTTGACCAGTTAGTGCTTCAGTCAACTTTTTATCAAATTATTTTTTATTCTTACTTAAATTATTTATTGGATGGATACTTTTTACTTTTACCTTAGTAAAGATATGTTGAAGTAGTGCTACTGGTGCTTGAGTATAATTTTTGGGTTTTCTGCTCGCCTCAGTAGAAATAAAACATAAATTAAATATGACTTAAACATCTTGAACAGTGGAGGCCGGTGGTCAAGCAGTTTTTAATGCTGTGTGTAAGAATGACAAGAACATTTAAAATTTTAATATTGTTTTAATTCATTTAAATTAGAGGGTTTTTTAAAAAAAATTAACAGTAAACACCAGAAAGAGGAACAACCAATCCTCGGCCTCCAAAATCACCAGAAGGGGGCGACAAAATATGCAAATCTGAACAGTCTCGGTGCAAAAAGAATCTGGAAAAAAAAGGAAAGAGAAGATTTGAAATGTAATCTAATTTCACAGAATTTCAGTTCAATAAATTGAGTAATACTTCAAAAATTATTCACATTTTTGTAAAAGAATTTCTTAATGTGGGGACAGGAAGTGACGGTGGGTCTTTTTCGTCTCATTATTTCAGGAAAAAATTTCATCCTTGAAATAAATACGGTCCTGAAGTTGGTTTAAAATCTGCTCTAATTTTCTTCATTTAGCTGTTTGTTTTGTTTTTATGTTTACTTGAAACACGTTACTTTAACATCTGCATTTCCATAACTGTGCTCCTCAAAGGCTAACTTATTTTTATTTTTCCGTTTCTTTATTCAGAAAAGCGGACAGGTGTTTTAGAAATCCTTCTTCAATGGTCTACTGCTGAAAATGATCATTTATAGCAATAAATCGTCTTTTTCAACTATGACTCGAACAATTTGTTGCCTAGCAACGTGGCTGTCGTTTAACAGTTCAGCTGCGTCAGTCAGGTGGCGCAGACTATGATCCACTTCCAAACCCTGACCCGTTTCAGATGATCCGGTTTGAAGCCAGGTGAGTTAAATCATAATTTAGTTCAGCTTTTCTCATCTTCATCTCCAGATCCATTTTTGTTTGTTTATGGAAATGGTTCAAAACGGAGATGCTGAGCATGTCGGATTTATGCTAAAAACAAAAGAGCTGAATTTTTTTAATTAAACACTGCATTGTGTAGATTAAATAATATTATTAATATAAACTCATTTAAATAATGTGAAGAAGGACTTCAACAACGGATTATCTAAATAAAAACATCTTATTATTTATTGGAACACACTAAGAAAATCTGGGAGTAGGAGGGGGGCAACACAATTACTAAAATCCTTACCAGGAGTGTCCAAAGTGTGGCGCGGGGCCATTAATGGCCCGTGGACTGATTTTATGCTGCCTGACTCCAATTCAAAATCACACAAATTTTTACTTTTAACAGACAAATTTAAATTGGTGAAATTCTCCTTCTCCATCCACTGTAAGTCTGACAGAGTGAAGAACATGCACGAAAACCACGAAGGTGAAAGTCCCAGCCGGAGGCACTCAAAATCCTCCCTCTCTGTAGACAAGTTCCTGGCAAGCTGCAGCTTGTCTGCAGACAAGCACACAAGCTTCTTAAGACCTTCTACTGCAAGCAGCAGCAAAAGCAGGTCTTCTTCCAGGGACGGTGGGAAGTGTCACAGTGAGAACAAATCCAAACTTGTGGATGCTGCGCTCAGTGACATCCAGCAGATCAGAGAAACCCAAAAGAACCTTGAGAAATCCCTGCAAACCTTGAAAACTGAGTACCAGCGGGACCACAACCACATGCTGCATGTGATGGAGGAAGAAATGTCAAGGTCAGTTCTGCCCACTGCAAAGACAAAGAAAAGAACCAGACTTTTCCCTCAGAATTATGACTTTAATCTCAGAATTAAGAATTTTTAATTTTTCAAAATTTGGAAAAAAGTCAAAATTTTAAGATCAATGCTAGAATTAGGGAAAAGGTCAAAATTCTGAAAAAAAAGTCTGAATTAATTTTGACTTTTCTCTTCAGGATTATAACTTTAGTCTCAGAGTTCTGACCTTTCTGAGAATTAATTCAGATTTTAATATCAGAATTAAGAGTTTTCTTCTCTAATTTCTAACTTTTTTTTCCCCAGAATTTTGTCTTGAACATCAGAACACTGACTATTGTTTTCTTAATTCTGACTCTTATGTCATAATTCAGAGTTCTGACTTTTTTGGTGATGTGGTGTTTTGGGTTGGCAGACTGAACGTTTTGGAGCGGGAACTCGCTTACCTGACTGAGCTTCATCAGAGGGAAACGTCGAACTTGAAAGAGGAGATAAGCAGCATAAAGGATATCATTGACTTTCAGTATAACTGCAAAGCGGAGGAGTTTTCTGTAAGCAACCAGTAAAGGTTTTCATGCATCACTCTGAACCATGTTTCACTTCCTGCCTTAATACTCCAGGTTCTCTGAAAATTCCAACTTTTTCTTCATAAAATGTACCTTTAATGTCTGATAGGAGACTTGTATGTTGTACACAGTATTTATGCCCAAAGACTCAAATCTTGCTGGGACATTAGTCCTTTAATCCTGGAAATGTTCTTCAGGTATTAGAAGTCTGACTTTGTAACTGTCTTTATGTTGCTCTGAAGGTTCAGGTCTGAGTACATCACTTCACCCAGACTGAAGGCTGATCTCTAGTTTCCAGCTGTAATAACTGAAGCTGTGTGGTGACGCTAGATGGTTCCTCTTTAGATCCAGAGATAACTTCAGTTTTGTTTCCGTTCAAATTAAACTCTTGATATTTCTAAAATGTTCAGTTTGAGATTTTGATGCTGCAGTAAAAGACGAATATGATTTGAAGCTTTTTCTACAATAATTTTTCATGGGGTCCCAATATGGCTGAAAAACTCATCACGATACGTTGGTCAACTTTAATAGTATTGATTATCTGATTATCTAATATCTAATATCTGAAATATGCCAAACTGGTGGTGTGATCTTTTCTGTTTTATCCACAGTTTTTGTTCCACAACATTGTTTCTTATGTTTAAGCAGTTTTGGGGCACAACATGAAACTGTTGCTGTGCAAGTTACTCAACAGGTTGTTGCTAGGCAACCAAAGAGCGAGTGAGTCGCTAGGCAACCAAAGAGTGAGTGAGTTAGTTGATTCCACTCACCTAGCAGAGCTAAAAGCCTTTCCAGATCCACACGGTTCTAGATCTGTGAAATTATTGAATATTTTATCAGACATAGGAGATATTGATTGTGAGTCTATTACGATATTATCAATTTAGTGTTCAGCACCAGATTCCAATTATGTTATTTCCACTTTATCTTATCTTTTCTCACCTGTAGGTGGCGCTGGACAAATGTCAGAGCCATCTCCTGAAGATGGAGCTGCAGCAGCAGCAAGAGATGGATCTTCTGAGACACGAAGACAGCACAGCACAGATTATCATCGCAAAGCTAATCAAAGGGCTGCTTGTTGTCATGTCGACCATCTTGGTGTTTGTGTGCACACTGAACCGAGTCGTCTTGATTTTCAAGTCATCCAAGCACATCCTCTCTGCTGTGCTCCTGGCTGTCTTCCTCTTCCTGTTATTTAAGTACTGGAATACTGTTAGCTGATTGGAGTCCAAGAAGATGCAAAAAATAAAACTTTTTGAAAACCATCAGCATTTATCTTATCAGTATCATTCCAGCTTGTAGTTTAACTTGGAGTTCTTAGTTATTAACAAACACAAATTGTTTTAATAATTATAAAAGTCCTGAGTTTTGTTCACTTTAATTGATCAGATATCTAAAATATGACCTTGTTTTCTCCAGTGCTGGCGTTCAGCATAAGCTTAAACCACCAGGGGGCGCTGTGGTCGGTCCAACATGTTTTATCCCTATATTAGCTGCGCATTTTTTGTATAGATAGAAAAAAAGAGTAAATTCCCCCCCAAAAAACTCACATATTTTGAGTATGCTTCTCAGATTTTTTTTCTAGTAAAAAATGTTTGTTTTTTCTCGAAAAAAATCCCAATATTCAGGTTAGGAGGCTTGGAAGTAATTTCTTTTTAAATGAGTTTATTTTTTCGTTCACAGGAACATTTTAGTAAAGTTTCACCCCTTCAAACCCGTTCTCCAAACACCAGAACTGTTTCCAGAACAACTGGTCTCTTTTTGCTCATGGATCTCACAGATTATAAACAATCCAGGCCTCCTGTTTCCAGAGGTCCTGATCTAATCCGAGCAAATGTTTCCCAACGGGGAGTGAGACATCACTTCATCATTCCTTTATAGTGATGAAATGAATTTTCCCACATGCTGCTGTGTTGTGAGGAACATTCACAGGCTGCTAAACCAAACGGGGAGGAAATGTTCTGTCTGTGCTTTAGTTTTATTACTCAGACCAGAATGTTTTGGCTCAAACAGGCACAACAAGACGGCCTGCAGAACGGATGTTATTCTTACTTAAATGCTTTGATTAAAAACGTCAGATGTATATGTTGTACCTGCATCACTTTCACTAGCAGTTTTGGTCTAATGGATTACAGACTTTTCCCTTCCACATAAATACTGACTTTAGACTGTCTTTAAGCAATTGATTTCACTTTCAAAGTGATTTCTGCAACTTTTTAACATCAAGCATTGCAAAAATAATGGTAATGCTGAAGATGTTTACATTTAGGAAACCATAGCTGAGCTTTAAAGACCAAATAACATCTTTAAAATGTTTCTGATAACTAGAGATAGATAATCTGAACAAATACAAATTGCAGTTTTTAAATCATGAGTTCATTTATTAAAGGAAAATGTTTTCCAAACCATTCTGACCTTATACTGAAAACTAATTGTCTCCTAAGTCAATTAGTTTTTGTCTTTGCTGTCACTCTGGGGAAAATACAGCATAATTGTTTTAACTCGGGTACAATGGAGAGTTTCTGAGCGTGAACTGCCTGTTTAAAATATCTAAAAAGGATTATACAATGCCAGTAAAACACCTTTATTTAGATCTTAACTCATTCAGATGGGGCCTCCTGGTGTGCTTCAGGTCACTATTGTGCATAATAACCAAGTCCATGTAAGCTAAAAGTTATGAACTTGCATATAAACATTCTTCAGGATTTTCTGCCATTCAGGCAGCAAAGTACTGTTAATGTTTGAGCTCTTTGGATGCTGGAAAAAGTCAGAAAAGCAGACGAATGAAACCAGAACCAAATCAGACATTATCAGTTCATATTTATTTTTGAGAAGCCATAATGAAGCATCTTTTAAACTGTCTGACATAACTGAAACTCAGCTGATGTTTACAATAAGACTGATAATTGTCTTTACAAGAGTTAAACTATCTCAGATAAATGCAACACAAGAATGAGGAAAGAGACAAATGAGGAATGCAGTTTAAACCAGTTTACATACTGGTTAAATATAAAAAAACATCTAAGCATCTGAATGGAAAGTTGAGTGGAAGAAAAAAAATGTATGGGGATTAGGGATAACTGGTGAAAACTTGAATAAATCAAATAAAATAACTTTTTATTTATGTCATATAAAAAGTTATTTTGATTGTTAATAGTTTACTGAACTGAGGTATATAATATAGACCAAGAGCAGTTGTGGGACAACAAAAAGTAACAATAACTCAGCGTTTGACTGTAAAAGTACAGCTCGGTTTTTTGAGTGCAGATTTGTCTGTTCATCTGTTTTTGCACATTCACAGTTACTGACTTCACATTCCCATAGGAAGTGAGTGGAGCTGCTCTCAGCCAATCAGACTCGCAGAATACGCTCCGACAACAAACAAAAGATCGAGCCTAGCCGAGCTTATTATACTTTAGTCGATCCGCCTGGACTAACGCTTTTGTTACTTTGCTATCCACCCGGACCTGTTCGTCTGTGTCTCAGCCGCTCTCATCAGATCCTCTCCTGCAGATATTGTTCCCCGTAGTGTCTATGTTGTGGCTTTGTGTCAGCTAATGTCAACCTGAGCCATTTCAGCGATCAGTTCGGCTAAACACGTTAGCCAGGTTAGCTTCTAGGCTAACCAGCTCTGGCTGCCTCAATACGAACCAGCGAAGCCAGTTAGCTTAGCCTCATAGCTAGCTAGCTTTGCTAACCCCCCTTTAAACTCGACACTGACCGACTCCAGCAGTTCTGGCTTGTTACTGACAAGCCACTTCACTAAAAGCCGTGTGGTAGCCATGTCTGGACAGTCGACGGGCTGTGGGTTTCTGATGTCGGTCGTTGTCCACGGAGACTCGGCTCTGAACGAGCAGGAAAAAGAGCTAAACCAGCGACTTCGACGGCTCTATCCGGCCGTTAACGAAAACGAGACCCCGCTTCCACGCTCCTGGAGCCCGAAGGACAAGTTTAGCTACATCGGACTGTCTCAGAACAACCTCCGTGTTCACTATAAAGGTATGACAAAAAGACACGTTCAAAGTTTGTCACTTTATTAAGCTTATGCTAACATGCTAGCCTAACTTCACAGCTAGCTTAGCGAAGGCAGCTGCTGTTTGTGGCTAAAAACAAAGTAGGCTGGGTAGCCTGATCAACAACAAGGCGGAGAGGACATCTTGCAACCCGACCAGCTGGCGAGGTGCAGCCGCTGCCAAAATTCACCTCCCTGCTCGTTAGCTTCGCTGCTACCAGTTAACCAGCCTGCCAATCCCATTAATTGTCTCCATGAAGCTTCCTGTACTGACAGTCCGTCGACCTATCATGTTCTTTAATAAATAACCTACCAGAATAAACATTTTGATTGAATACAGACAGAGGTGATTACAGACTATATCTGCTTCAGACAGGTCAGAAAAAGCCCAACTGTAGCAGCTAATTTAGCATTACAGGTTGATTAGAAATGTGAGAAAATAGTGTCAAATGTCGAGGTTAGGTTCAGGCCTCCATGATGACATGTTAGATTAGTTCCTTGCTGCTGAGGGTTTTATATCAAGTGTCTTGTCTGACATCGTGGTTGGACTAGTTGCCTAGCAAAGCTGTCACAGTGAAGGTTTTGGGTGTAGGCCTAGAAGAAAAGGCTAGTGCTTAAAAAAAAAACTAGGTGCAACTGTGCTTCCTGGGTGTGTTCTGCTATTCTGGGTCTGACCGGGCCTCTGCACACACACATCCTTTTCCTTGTTGCAGCCAGAATATTTTCCTCCTTTCCACAACAAATTCACTTCAGTACTGCATAGCAAGCTTGCAAATGTTCAGCATCCTTTCACACAATAATACAAAGCTTGTATTTTTTTTTTATCTCCAGGGAGCAAAGCATATTTTTCCAGATTTAAATCTGTAATTATCTGCTGACTTTATATAAAATTATTTTGCAAGTCATTAGTTCTAATTAAGATCTATTTGATTAGGATCTGCTTTATGAAGCTTTTTTGTTGATGATTTAATCTGTAATTACTTTCCTAATCCTTTTATCATATCTTAAGACTTCACTGTTAAATATCGATTAACAGTAAAATCATTAGAAATGCTGGAAATCCTGAAAAAACCCCATTAAGTTTTCTAGTGTGAACATATTTTTTAAACAGGAAATCAATTAAGGAGAAAATAACAGCATTTCTGTGTTGTATTTGGTAACATAATACTGTAGAATCATCAAATCTACTACATAAATGCACTGTAAATAGAAATCACATACTTTCATGGTGAAATCAATAATTGGAGATTGGAGTAAATATTAAAAAACAGTTATTTTATTAACTTAATACAATTAAACCGTTTTACTACAACAAGAACAAACCCTGCTCTCACTCCTGGAAGACGTGCGTTATTTTTACTGGAATATTAAAACTTTAATTATTTATTCATCTGGAATGCTTCTTTATTGTGGCTCCATCTCAGAAGCTTTGGATAGGAGAACAAATCTAAAAATTTGCATGTGGGTTTAGGTGTTTCATTGCAATCTGAACCTGCAACAGAGCTGACATTTACTGCTCACAGAAAGCAGTAAATATGAACATTAAATCCTCTCATAATGTAATTTGGGTTTAGGTGATTTAATTGCAAAAAAAGCAAAACAAACAACCACCTGAACTGTAACCGTAGCATATTTTGTTGCTTCTGTTATTGCGATGGCTCTGTATTCTGTATGTTGGGAATATTTGTTGTCCACATATTGCAAAGGCTTCAAGCTGCTCCTGACTAACATTCAGCCGTGTAAACATGGCTGATATTTGACCCCTAATGATGCACTCATCCAGCTGCTTGAGCTAATGTTAGCTTTATAGACTGCCAGCATGAGCGGGTTCACAAATCAGTACATGAGGTTCAGACCATACATGATGACCTCATAACCTCAGCCACATCTTACAGAGAAAGTTTATTATTTTAAATAACCAGAAAATGAAGAATTTAATCTGATTTTCTTCTTGTTTTATCATAGAAATCTCACATTTTTAGCAAAGACAGGAGAAAATGATTAGAGATAAAGGAACCAGCTTCAGTAAAAAATAATTTCAGCTTCATGTTTGTTTTTGGTTATTGTGTAAAACATTTAGATTACTTCCTGCTCTGATTTAAAGGTTTATTAAACCATAGTGACAGGATTAAAGCTGGATCAGATATCTGTGATCTGGAACACCTCAGCGATCAATTTAAATCTGCATACAGTCCGTTTCCAGGCTTTCCTGTAGTTCAGGAGAAGCTTTTCATCTTTATTTATAGCAGGTTGACCTTGTAGACATTTATTTGTAATAATAAAACATTGTTTACTCCTTCCAAGGTCATGGGAAGACCCCTAAGGATGCTGCGTCTGTGCGGGCCACCCACCCCATCCCCGCCGCCTGCGGCGTCTACTACTTTGAGGTGAAGATCATCAGTAAAGGCCGAGATGGGTAAGAGACAGTTAAATATTGCAGAGGTGTAGCTTTGTTCTAGTTTAAACTGCCTGTAAAGTTAATTAACATAAAGGTTTTCTATCAACTTCCAGCTGGAAGAAATGATTGGCAACACTTTATTTGAAGGGAGGTGAATAAGACTGTCATGACACTGTCATAAGCATGACATAACACTTGTCATGAACATGAATAAGCCTTCATGAATATGTATGACTATTGTCATAAAGCGTCATTCGGTAAATTATGACACTTTTAATACAAAGTTGACATTATTCAAAATGTCTTTATGACAACTTGACATTAACAAAGAAATCATTACTGTTTAAACTTTACCTTTAATAACATAAAGTTACCTAATTTTTAAAGTGCAATCAGTAATACTTTTCTAGCAAATTTATATCAGTAATGATTTCTTGGTTAATGTCAAGTTGTCATAACAAAGACATTTTGAATAATGTCAACTTTGTATTAAAAATGTGATATTTTACAGAATGACGCTTTATGACAACAGTCATAAATATTCATGAAGGCTTATTCAAGTTCACAACAGGTGTTATGTCATGTTTATGACAGTGTCATGACAGTCTTATTCACCTCCCTTCAAATAAAGTGTTACCAAATGATTTTACTGCAGTTTGTCACATCGATCATCTAAAACAGAAATGTAGTCATCATTACTCTGCAGGTTGTGTGAAAATAAATTCATTAGATATAAAAAAGTCCTATCTGTTTCACATGAAGCATCAGGATGTTTATTTTAGTCCTTCAGAGTTTTATCTTGTTGATGAGCTGAAGTGAGAATAGTATGATTTAATTTGCATGTTTAAAAGAGGAACGGCTCTTCCTGCCGAGTTCTCATGTGATTAACTTCAGACTCTGATAATATTCTCATCTTGGATAAAAACACAAATTATATTTTATGTTAGATTACAGGCAAGTAATCTCAAACTTCTTCCCAGATTATTCAGCAAACAACCAACAAAATGTCTGGATTAGATTTTGAGTTTGCAGAAATTAAACGACTAGTTTGTAAATCTGTGGTTCCTAAACATCACAAAATTATTGAGTTTTAAATCCTCTTAAGAAACAACAAAAAGAATGGTGAGGAATTATTTAATCATGTTAAAAAGTTTAAAAACAACACTTTGAAAAATCAAAAAGCAATATATTGGTTGTCACTCCACTCCTGTTTATCTGACTTAACAGCAAAGCTCTGAATCTTTATAGTTTGGTTCTAAGTTATGTTTATTATTAGGCACAAAACATTAGTATGGTTATAACCCTAACTTTGTTTTGCATTAACTTTTCTGAAGTGTCACAACTTTCTGAAGATGAGCCTAATATTAGGATCTAAGAAAAATGATGCATGACTGTTGTTACTTGTTGGTGGCAGAAATAGTCATGAAAACATTAGAATGTTGTTGCAGTTCACACATGAACTTCATGGTGGAGGAAGTGCAGAAAAGCTGCAAAGCTCTCGGGAGCAACGCAGGAAATAAAAACGAAGCTACGGTTCAGTTTTATGCTCCAACATGTCGGCTTTGTTTGCAACGTCTCAGTGTGGAAGAAAATATTTTTACATTAAATCATCTCAAACATTTGTTTTAAGTTTTAAATCAACATTTCAGTCATAGTTTGGTTGTAACAGCACAGTCTGTTAGAAATGCTGGTTTATTTCCATTATTAAAGTAAAAAGAAAAATATTTTTAATTACAATTTAGAATTTACTAGAAAAAAAAACTATATAAAAAGAATTTGAGTGAAGTATGTTCAGATTTTTACCATTAAGGCTTAGAAAAATTAATTTGCACAACTTCTAACTTATGAATGTTGTTCCAGTATTACTGAATATCAAATAATAAATTTAATCCATAGCGGTTAAACCCAAACCGTTTAGTCAAAATGAGTTTATTATTCATGTATGCATGAAAAAACTACATTTTAGTGATGCTAACTGAAAACTGATCTGCTGATGTTGGACTTAACAAGCACTGATCTCTGATCAGTCTGTCTGAAACTAAAATATCCAACTTTTTTAAAAATACTTGACTGCACCAAACTTGATAGATAATGATGAGTGAAGACAGAACCGGGTGATTTTTGTGTCATGAGGGCATTTTAAAGTGAAATCAGGAGATTTTAGAAGCTGAAAGATAATATACTTAAGACAATTTTTATAATTTTCCCTCAGTAATTATGTTACTTTTGGTTGTTTTTCTTAATAATAATAAAACATTTTCACAGAGAATGTCTCTTACATAGACTTTCCGTTATTTCTGCAACCAATACAATAAATTATTGATCACTTCCAACTAAAAGGTTTGGAAGAAAAATAAACATTTTCCTCAAATCCACTGATGTCACAGTTCTTGGAGAGGAATCAGAACTGACTACATTTCTATCAGCAAATGGTAATTTTTTAAAGAACCAGCAGTTTATATTTAGGTTTTAAAATGAATAAAATCATAAAACATTTGTAACAACAGGATGGATACATTTTCTACTCTTGGATTTTGATGTTTTGGGAAATAAAACATCAAAATTAGGGAAAAGCAATTAGTTTCCAACATAATGACTAGAAAAAATAGTTTTGTTAATTTTGTTGAAATTCAATACAGTTCAGCTGCAAAATGGAGCATTTATTGTTTCCATCTATATTAAAAATTGTTGGTGCTACATGTTTTTATGTAGAGTTCTGTCGAAGGTCCAACGAGCCACTTGTGGCTCCGGAGCCGCAGGTTGCACACCACTGGTCTCCATGTTCAGACATGCTGGCATTAAAAAAATGAATAAGATTTTTAGCTCATTGATTTGATTAACAAAAAAAGAACAAAAAAAAACAACCTGAGACCAACTGAAAAAATTACATTTAAAAAAAACTTAAAGCATTCCTCTGTTTGTTTTTTACTTTTTTTTTTCTTAAGTGAAGTTAATTTAACCGTTGTGTTGATGAAGTCAGCTCTTTGAAATAAACTGGCTTGAGTTTCATCTTCCCTCTTTGTGTCTTTTTAAACCGTTTTGTCCTCCGTCTTGAACCAGAATGTTTGCTCGTGATAACGGTTCACCGCTGGGAGCTTCAGGTAAACGGAGGATGATTTGAAGTCAGTGCAGCAGTAATCAAAGCAGCTGCAGCTGTAGGAGCGTTTTTATTCTTCTGTGTCCTCTATAAACATCATGTCTTACATGTCAGGACTGAGTTATTTGTGTTTCTTCTTCCAGCTACATGGGGATCGGCCTCTCAGCTCAGGGTGTAAATATGAACAGACTCCCTGGTAAGTTCACTGTGTGTGTAATTGTTGGTTTTATTCTGCTTGTGAGGATTCTGCTGAGCAGGAGAAACGTCTCTTTGAGAGGAAACTTCAATTATCTGATTACATCTGCATGTTCTCTGTTGGCACGACTGGAGCACAGTGTTTATAGGAGCTGCTGCAGACAGCAGGAAGACGAACGAGGGAAAGTCGTTCAGTCGACTGTGTTCTCACTCAAACTACCCAGAAAATAAACAAACACACTAAAGCTGCGGATTAGACGTCAGCTTTTGAATCTGAGCTTTATTGCATGGCTGCTGCACAATAAATCATCAATATATCGTCATCACAATATTTATATCGCAAAGGACAGTTTGGAGAGCAGTAATTGTTGGCTTATGCAGTTTGCAAATTCTGAAATTGTATAATTTATGCTAATGCAACATTTCGCTAGTAGGACAGAGTGTCATGGCTGCAAAAGCTCACACTGGACTCAAATGCTAAAGGTCACATGGAGGAGGAAGCAAAGATTAGAGAGGAAAGCTATCACCTGATATATCATTGCAGTATTTTCTAATATGTGCAGCTCAGATGAGTTTTTTAAATATAAATTTTCGTTATTGGTGTTTAAAATTGTAAAAACTGATTGTATTGTCTGGAATAATTATTTTCTCTAGTGGAGCTCCAGCTCCAGTTTTCGAGCTGATTGCTGATTTATTTTAAAGGCCTGAACTTTCAATGCTGATTTTTTTTTTCTCTTTTGAAATGTTGCTGAATATAGCCAGAAAGGTGCAGAGTTGGTAAAAGTGGAGTGACTATTGTTGACATGCAGGCATGACCTGGTGGGCCGTTCCTTCAAACCTCTCAAAAAAGGACAGTGGGTGATTTTTAGATATTTGCCGGCTTCACATCCAAGTATCGGCCGTTCTCTGATTTGTAAAGATAAAGGGAATCTAATCTAATCTAATTTTCTCCACCGTTTGTCCCATGAACTCACCATTCATATGATTAAATGCAGCTACTATGAAGTTTAGTGGTAAGAATCACACTTCGTTATGAAACTGGATTATCTCACATGTGAATGTTTTTTTAAGAGCAGTATTTGTTTTCAGGGAGCTAATTTTACAGATTTAAATGAACAAAATAGATCCTAAATTCATCCTGGGTATCATTTCTGGGTTCTGATCCAATTCTAAGACAGACACCCACTTCTTGTTTCTGTAAGAGAGTTCTCCTCCGGTGAGCGGATCCATAAGACACGGCACCACTTCATCAACGTCATCCAGCGAGGTTATCAGAGCGAGCAGGAGCCCAGACAGCCTTTCATTAGTTTAAAACTGGACCCACCCAGAGATAACAGGGGGCCAGAGATGGATGGAGGCTAATGAAGGAGTGGTAACTGAAGAACGGCTGCAGCGGAGCCGCATGCAGGCCGGGCTGGGTTACATTCTGCAGCGGAGCTGGAACGTCCAGCCTAAACGGCCCGAGGCCAGCGGGGCTGAAAGTGGCGTCCTCTTCAGAGGACAATGGGCTCGGTTCAAGTTTAGCTCCAGTTCAGGGAAACTGGGACATGTTCGTCACTCATTAAAAACCAACAGGAAACACACCTGCTAAAGGAACAGCACAAATAACGACCATATGAGGTCAGCTACTCGGGCTTTAGGTCAACTAAAGCCAGTTACATTCTGGGTAAATGCAACTAAGACAAACACACTGGCTGCTGGGTAAAATAAGGTTGGATTGTTTAGAAAACCTTCGTTTTCATAGGAAAACCTGAATGTGAATAGGATGGTATGTTTTATGATTAAAACATACCAGGTAAAAATAGCAAAGGTTTATTTATTTTCTTTTTTTTCTTAGTTGAATCACCCAGAAGAGTCCTTAAGCAAGATTTAGGGTTCTTCATTCCCACCAACCCAGTTGAGTTCACTTTAATGCGACTCCAGTCCGTTTGCCTAGAAAGTCCGGTTCCTCTGTTGAGGTGTGAATGCTAATCAAATTCTTGTCTGCCTGCAAACCTCGGTCTGTGTTCGGTTTAAGTAAACTCCGGTGTGGTTTGAATGGGTATGTGAACGCCGAGCAAACTGGAGACTGCTCTAAGAGCTGGAAACAGACTGCATCGCAGGGCATTATGGGTAAATACAACTAAAACAAAACCTAAAATCTGACGTCACTTCATGTTTGCTTACATGTAATGAAGAAGGAAGTTGCACTCAGTGTCGTCTTCAGAGGTTTTTGTCGTTTCCTTTAGTGATTCTTGGTGCAGCGCCCCCACAGGCGAGGAGGGGAACAGGTTTTTCGGTGGGTTTGACTCAGTGCATTGAGAAAGAGAACCGCAGCAGCTGAAAATGTAACAAATGTTTAAAGCCTTTAAATCCCTCCACGTTTCTGATGCTGTCCTTTTGTCCCGTTACCAACTACAGCCTCTAATAACTAAAGACAGCGGAGCGTGCTGAAGCATGAATTGTGGCGTCTTTCTTGCCTAGTCAACATATTTGGACTCCTTGGCTAGAGCCTCTCTGTCTCCCTGCAGAGTTTCTGGCTGCTGTTCATTGATAATTATGCAGATTGATTCAGGTGCAACCTCAGCAGTTTTCTTTTAGACATATTCTTTGATCCTCATTTTGATGCCATCAAGATTTTTATATATTTAAAAAAAATACTTCCAGTGTTTATTACTTTTCGATTTTCACCCGTTGATGAAGTCTGTTGTCTGACTGCATCATCTCTGCGTCTCGCCTTCCCACCGCTCACCTTTGTTTTGCCTTCTTCCTTCAGGTTGGGACAAGCACTCTTATGGTTACCACGGCGACGACGGCCACTCCTTCTGCTCATCCGGCACCGGGCAACCCTACGGCCCCACGTTTACAACGGGCGACGTGATTGGCTGCTGCGTTAACCTCATCAACAACACCTGCTTCTACACAAAGAACGGCCACAGCCTAGGTGAGTCCCGCTCGGTCCCTCTCTGTCCCCTCTCTGTCCCCTCTCTGTCCCACTCTGTCCCCTCTCTGTCCCCTCTCTGTCCCACTCTGTCCCCTCTCTGTCCCACTCTGT
>NW_015112947.1:177376-177760 GCF_001443285.1 Poecilia latipinna | reverse complement strand
TCCCCCCTGTCCCCCCTCTGTCCCCTCTCTGTCCCCTCTCTGTCCCCTCTCTGTCCCACTCTGTCCCCTCTCTGTCCCACTCTGTCCCTCTCTGTCCCCTCTCTGTCCCCTCTCTGTCCCCTCTCTGTCCCACTCTGTCCCCTCTCTGTCCGCTCTCTGCCCCCTCTCTGTCCCCTCTCTGTCCCTCTCTGTCCCTCTCTGTCCCCTCTCTGTCCCCTCTCTGTCCCACTCTGTCCCCTCTCTGTCCCCTCTCTGTCCGCTCTCTGTCCCCTCTCTGTCCCACTCTGCCCCCTCTCTGTCCCCTCTCTGTCCCACTCTGTCCCCCTCTGTCCCCTCTCTGTCCCACTCTGTCCCCCCTCTGTCCCCCCTCCTTCCCTCTCTCTC
>NW_015112947.1:155228-174087 GCF_001443285.1 Poecilia latipinna | reverse complement strand
CTGTCCCACTCTGTCCCCTCTCTGTCCCACTCTGTCCCTCTCTGTCCCCTCTCTGTCCCCACTCTGTCCCCTCTCTGTCCCACTCTGTCCCCTCTCTGTCCCACTCTGTCCCGCTCTGTCCTGCTGTAGGATCCATAACTACGTTCCTGTTGTTTCACTGGATGCGTTTACTTCCTGAAACCAAACAGCTGCGTCTTTCTGTGTTTTATGCTGCTGGGAATCTGGTGAAAAGGTTGAATCTGCAGGACAGAATCACATATTTAAATGTGTTTAAGCTGATTGAACATCAGGATTTATTGTTCGGCGTTAAAAACTGTCTGCATATTTACACAAAACAATAATTGTGAGTGCAGATGAAGTTGATTTGGGTCCACTCTAAGGAACAAACAGCTGAGCTGCACTGACGTGGCTCTGGGTCTCTTTACTGCAAAGCCAGATAGCGCTGCATACCTCCATGATGTGCTGATTGTCCTGGTCACATGCGCTGCTGCCTGCGGCTCTGTTCAGCTGAGCAGTGGGACAGACGGGAATGCTTGTCGTCTTCTTCAAGCTTTTAGCTGCAGATCAAATCGGTTGGACGTCTGAGACTTTCTCTGGTTTTAGTTTCACACATTATTCACCACCATGGGATCTTTGAATACCAAAGAGAAAAATTCATCTTCGCAAAATATTGGCCCAAGTCATTTTTTTCTAAAAGATGATTTTGGAGGAAAAAAAACATATCAACAAAGAGACGGTGTGCATTTTGCCGTTTATCCCTGTTCTGGGATGCCTCTGCCATAATTATTTCCTGTATAACTACCTGCTTAAAGATGAACAGTAGCGCCCTCTTCTGGATGGAGGCCACTCTACAACACTGACAGGTCAATCTAAGTGGATGTCATCAGTTAATTGAATGGAACAGATTTATAAACTATTAATCCACAGTTGATCATTTGTTTACATCTCTGATTTAAAGTTTTATTTCTAATCAAAGTCAGTTGTATTTTCTGAGATCTCGGTACGTCCACATGAACACGGGGCGTCATTTTCTCTCTGAAACTCATTTCCAAAAATACCTCTAACGTTCCCTGAAGAAACATTTTTGTGAAGACGAATAAAATGCTCCCATTCTTTAAAACATTTCGAGTTTCAAATCGTCATATTTTCTTCTCCTCATGGTATGCATCCTTCAGCTCATATTTGCAGCAGCGACACAAACCAGTGACAAACTGGTTTAAACCCACTGGGTTAAATGTTAAAACTGGTGAACTGCTGCAGGGTGTGGTAACACTGTATTTGAAGGGGGGTGAATAAGACTGTCATGACACCTTCATAAACATGACATAACACCTGTCATAAACATGACATAACACCTGTCATAAACATGAATAAGCCTTCATGAATATTAATGACTGTTGTCATAAAGCGTCATTCGGTAAATTATGACACTTTTAATACAAAGTTGACATTATTCAAAATGTCTTTGTTATGACAACTTGACATTAACCAAGAAATCATTACTGATATAAATTTGTTATAAAAGTATTAATGATTGCACTTTAAAAATGAGGTAACTTTATGTTATTAAAGGTAAAGTTTAAACAGTAATGATTTCCTGGTTAATGTCAAGTTGTCAAACAAAGAAATTTTTAATAATGTCAACTTTGTATTAAAAGTGTCATAATTTACCAAATGACGCTTTATGACAACAGTCATAAATATTCATGAAGGCTTATTCATGTTCATGACAGGTGTTATGACATGTTTATTACAGTGTCATAACAGTCTTATTCACCTCCCTTCAAATAAAGTGTTACCCAGGGTGTTTCTGCAGAGAAGACGACTCTGGTTTCTCCTGAACAGATTCCAGATTTCCAGATAAATTTCTCTGCTGTAGAAATCTGTGTTCAGCTGCAAACCAGATTATTCTTCATAACTGAAACGGTCTGCCTGGTTTGCACAGCTTTGATTAAATTAAGCCTCAGCTGAAAGATAACGATCCCATGTAAACAGACTGAGGCCTTCTGCTGCTTTCCGACATGGAGAGGAAACTTCCTGTTTATGCTGACACTTTCTGTTTTTTCTCTGCAGGTATCGCCTTCACAGACTTGCCAGTAAGTACCAGCTTCTGTTTTGTTTTCTTCTTTACTAATGGTTTATTTGGCTGTTTCAAGTCTAAAACAGATGTTGTTCTTTTCTGGATGCATCAAGAAGTTTCTTGTATTCTGTGGTTTTGATGACGACTTGGGGATTTTTAGTTCAGTTTAGTTCTGGTTACTGACCTCTGGCTCTGGTCAGCTGTTGGATCACAACGTGCTGAGATCCACAAGCTGGAAGTGATGAATTTTTAATGAATCCTTTTTGTTTTATTTATTAGTATTTCCAGTTTTTTGTTGAACTAAAAGCTCTTTGCTCTTTTATTTCTTAAAAGTCCAAATAAACAGAATCTGTTGGACTCTGGGGAGCCATCATCACTCTGAACTACGGAAGCCCAGAGGAGTGCGTTGGTCAAAAAGAAACCAGATTTTTCCAAAAATGAAAAATTCATGAGCAGCAGTTTCTCACCAATGAGTTAAAACTCCTACTTAAACAATTGAAAAGTGTTTATAACCTCTTTAACGTTAATTTATAAGCTAAGTTGATGGTGGAATATTGTCTCTTTGTGCTTCTGCTTGATGCAGAAAACAGGAAAGTTTTTGCTGTTTTTCTGCTTCCAGCTTGCATTTCGTTACATAAATAATTAAAAATCACTTTATTCTTCACTGTGGTCTCATGAATTGTGGTGATAAATGTTTAAATCTTTGTTCTGTACAATTTTGATATTTTCTGAAAACTTAAGCTCCAAGTCTTGTTTGCGTCAGTTGAGTTGTTGGAAATGACATTTATGAGCCGTGATCAAATCAAAGCAGCTCCAACCTAAAAGATGTTATTTAAAGGGGCATTTCCTTACTGCAGATTATAAAAATATTATTCTTGGTATGTAGCGGCTCCACGTCATAAGTAACTTTTTCCAGAAAAATAGACATGAATTTCATAAACGAGTATGAAAACCCCAGAGGATCACTGCATGGCCCAGTGGGAATTAGTCTCTGCGTTTGTCTGAAACTGAAAGTTTAGAGATTTTATTGCCCTTTTTTTACTCCTCCTGCTGCTTTGTTATGGTGAGGAACTCCTGCATGAGCAGGCCGAGTCCTTTGACATTCATGCATTCATTAACTGAGCTGAGAATGAGAAGGTTTTTTTCTCCTGCATGCTCTGTGAAAACACAGAGTCTGTTTTCTCAGAGAAGAAGTCGCCTCGGCCCCAACAGTGATCTATTGAGCTGCACAACAGACTTGGCTCTGAGCCTGACATTCATGTTCCTCCAGAGTTGTGCAGTGAAGTGCGTCACCTCGGCACGGCTGACCTTTCTGGCAGCTGATCCGTGACAAAGACGAGTGTGACGGACGGAGACGCGTCCAGCTTTTCTTCACTGCATTTATGCTGCATTGGATTTTGCTTCAGGAGTCGATTTTGTTCTGGTTGGAAAACCAGTCAGATTTATTATTGGCTGAGCTGCTTTTAGCAAAACAGGACTATATTAATGTATTTATCTCACTCCTAATGAGATAAATACTGAGATTTTAAGGTTGTTTTATGCGTTTCTTATTCCGTAGTTTTGTTTTTTATTCCTGTCTTTATATCTTCAACATGCCAATGAGATGGAAATTCTCCATCTGGCTATAATCTCATGTATTTACATGTAAATGTTTGTTAATATGTTTTGTCCCATTTTTAGAAATAAATGTAAACAAGTGAAGCTCATGTGGTTTGATGAAAAGCAAACTAAGAGTGCAAATGTGCAACTTTTTCTGTATTTTCTGCACAGCAGCCATATTGGATTCTGAACCTCCAGCTTTCCCAGTCTGAATTCCCACTATTCCAAGATTCCTTCTGGGATCTTGGAAAGTCTCATTTTTGAGTACAAATGTTCCTGTTCTGATTTTAAGAAAATTTAATTCCTGCCTGATCTATTATTGAAATGTAGAAAATAACATGGATATTTAAAGGACATTTTAGGCCCTTTTTATAAACTATAGAGTAGAAAAAACAAATATAGTGTGAAAACTTGTGCTTAATTTTGCTTTGAAAAAGGTTAATTTGGGCTCCATAAATATGCATCAGCATGTGAACTTCCTTACAATATCACAGTTTCCTGACAGAAGATCTACACCAAACATTTTTCATTCTGTATAATTACCACTCCTGACCATTTTTTCTCATCTCTCCCAGTTTTATTTTTGGATTTTATGCTGAATATATATGTATTTTTAGGGTTAATTGTAGTGAAAATGTTATTTCCTCAGTTTTCCTCTTTCCTGTTTTTCCTTCTCATTACTTCCTGTTTTGATTTATTGTCTAGATCAAATTCCTAAGTTTCCTCCACTTCTACCTACATTTAACCCGTCATTCTGTGTCCGTCCTCTGCAGCCAAACCTGTACCCGACCGTCGGCCTGCAGACGCCAGGCGAGGTGGTGGACGCGAACTTCGGCCAGCACCCGTTTGTTTTTGACATCGAGGACTACATGCGAGAGTGGAGGACGAAGATCCAGGCCCAGATCGACAGATGCCCCATCGGAGAGCGGGAGGGCGAGTGGCAGTCCATGATCCAGAAGTAAGGGGGTTAAAACACCAAACTGTTTTAAAACGGCTTTAAAATCCTTTTCTGGACGTTTTATCAGAACTGTTGTCATGTAAAAACTCATGGGACCATCAGAATTTAAATCATTGATCATAATAGTTGTTTTTTTAGTTGCTGATAGTTGACGGTCACGTCTGTTTGGTGCTTTATTGTAACATTTTCCTAAAGTGGGCGGGTCTCACCCTGCCTTCGTGGTTTCTGTTTTACAGTGCAGACATCACACTGCAAAAACACAAAGTCTTACCAAATATTAGTCTAATTTCTAGTGCAAATATCTTGGTCCACTTGAAATGAGAGAAATGATCTGAGAAACTGTTCAGCAAGACATAGGAGCTTGTTTTAAGTCAATGATTCCTTAATACTGATGAACAAATCGTTTCACTGGCAGATTATCTCAATTATAACGAGATTATTTTCCCATATTATAATGAAATAACGGAATGAATTATTCCATTATTGGAAATAAAACATTTTTGAATTGACATGAAGAAGCAGTTGAAAGTTGATTCACCTTTGAACCCGTGCTGCTTGTTGACACAAAATGGCTGCTGGCTGGTGTGACAGATATTTATCACTTTTGTTTCTGTGGAAGCTTTCTCCCTGCTTTTGTCCAAACAAAAACATTTTCATCTGCTGCTGATTCAGATAGAAAACATATTAGCGGTATTATGTCTTATATATAATACTTATTTTCCATTAGTGATGCAGTTATCTGCTAATTTAATGAAGCTTCATCCTTTAAACTCCCTGACTGAACATTTCATTTCTCTAATCTGTCGTTTCAAACATCATAAACTTTTACTGATTCCTGCAGGAACAGCAGATGGTTTAAATGTTTCTGGGTAGATTTAGCAACAAGCCGCTAAGTTTCTCTGGCTCGACTACATGGGGGAGGTTTTTATGGTTATATTTTTTTTAAAGATCAATAGTTGTGATTCATCCTGAAGCAGAAGATTAAACTACTGAGGCTAAACAATCAGAGGAGGAAACAGTCAAATTGTTCTGTTCTGGATGTTTCAGAGGTTCTTTGTTCAGTTTCCTGGTTGTTAAAATGTTTTATAACTTTTCCCTGGTTATTATGTTGTAGCTGGAGTTGAGCATTTCCAGCCTGCTGCTGCTCAGATGACATGAATTCAGTCTGATGTTGTCAGACCTGCTGGACTGATGGGATTAGTCTGCTGCTGCAGTGACGGCTGGTCCTGAACGGATTAAATCTCCACTTGGTGCAGATTTCAGCTGGAAGGGATGCAGGCTTTGTTTTTAGCAGAAACGTCGGTTTGCAGGCTGGTGCAAACAGACAACATGTTCTAGTAACACAAAGAGGAAAACTTTTAGTCTCTAAGAGAAGATTCTGTGAAGAAATGTAAGAAATCAGCTGGTCGGTTTGGTTGAAACAACGTGGAAGTGAGAACAAATGCAGACTTTCCTTTGCCTGCAAACTGACTTCCTGTTTTTAATGGGTCTGTTTTTCAGCTGTTATGTGCTTGTAGTCTTCCTGTAGACCAATAGAAAAGGTTCATTCTAGTTTCTGCTTTCAGTTTCATTCTTTTTAGAGTAAATCAGAAAATCTCTTCATGCCACTGTGGCTCAAAATCCAAAACATGAGCCTTCAGGTTCTGAAATGGTCAAATAAATCCCATGAGTGACATGAAGGTGGCTTCACTTCCTGGTGATGGCAAAATAATTCAACTACAGCGTCTAAAGATCAATAAACTTTTAATTTCTAACAAACATTTAACACTGGAAGTGGAAGACATTTCACATATCCTAAATAAATAAACACATCGTCCTTTAAAAAAGTTTGTAGCTGGAATCAATGCAGCAGACTGAAAACTTTCATGACTCAGTTTTTGGTAGAGAAAAAGAGAAACGAGAAACAAATGGAAATTATTGTGTGTATTTTTAATCTATTCAATNAATCNATCTTTATTCCAGACACAATAGTGAAAAAAAGGTAACAAACAAACAAAATATCCAATTAATTGATTTATTGCGCCAGGCTTGGTTTTAAACTCCTCTTGTGAAAACCGCTCTGTCCGCGGGGCCCAGAGCGGGGCCACACTGACGCTCTCAGCTCTAATAAACAGCTGATATCTGTTGCAACACTCAGCAGGAAACTCCACCGTCTCTTCAGCTCTGGACTGGAATAATCTCAGACGTGACGTCATTCCTCCATCTGAGGCTTCGGCCTCCCTACAGACCTAAAGGAGTTTCATCGGGCCTTTCTAACCTCTGAGTCTGTCTGGTTTCTCTGCAGAATGGTGGCTTCGTACCTGGTGCACCACAGCTACTGCGCCACCGCCGAAGCCTTCGCCAAGTCCACCGACCAGGCCGTGCACGAGGAACTCGCCTCCATCAAAAACAGACAGAGTGAGTTTCTCCTGGTTTTAGCTGAAACCTGGCAGCAGCTCAGGAAACGTTCTCCTTCCCCCCGGGTCCGTCACACCTGGTCCAGGTAACCGGTGCTGCAGGTTCCTCTGAATCCTGCTGACGGCTCGACTGGCTGCCTGGAGTCCTTGAAAATGCTTGAATTTCAATTCTGTGTTTTCAAGGTTGTTAAAGTCTTGATTTTTTGCATAAAACCTTTGAATGTGTTTAATATTCAAAAGATGCAGTTTTGACATAAAATACAAAGTTTGATAAAAAGCCTAAATTTACATTTGAACCCAGATATTTTCATACACTGAATAATTTATTTTTTTCACTTGTCTGACATTAAATCAGACTAAACTTTTCTTCCTTTAGGTCTGTTAAAATTACCAGAATATTTTATTTTTGCTAAATGCCAGAAAACTTTGTAAGAACAATTTTTATATATATTTTTGTAACTTTATTTTTTTGTGTTGAAGCATTTAATTTGAACAGGAAGGTCATTTACTTTAACACGATTTGTTTGGATTGTTTAACATAAAGAATATGAATTATTACTAATAGTTCAATTAAATCAGAGTTTTGTTGTCAGAATAATCAGGTGTGTGACAGACATTTCAAAACATAAAATTTAAATTTACCTTGTCCATTGTCCACATTAGTAATGACGGTAATAAATTATGTCATTTATTTGTGAATTGAAATGGTGTTTTTTGTAAGAGCGTTTGGGTTTTTTATCTCCAGGTGTTGTTGCTTACTTTATATTCTTGAAAAGCTCTTAAATGTCCTGTGGGAAAAGTGAACAAACTCCGACTTGAATCGGTTTAAAAACATCTAAAACACGAACAGGTTGATAACTATTTGAATGGAAACAAAGGAAAGTGTCTCATTGACCGTTTGTTGGTTGCAGAGATCCAGAAGTTGGTGTTGTCGGGTCGAATGGGCGAAGCCATCGAGACCACCCAGCAGCTCTACCCCAACCTCCTGGAGAGGAACCCAGACCTCCTCTTTATGCTCAAGTACGACTCAGAGGAGCTTTTTGTAAAATAACCAAAATGGATGCAGATCCTGATTCTATGCTCAAACCAGAACTTCTCCTGAAGAACCTGATGTTAAACGTTATCTGTCAGAAGCATCAGTAGTCTAACTGTCGTCTCCTTGATCGCCCTCTGTGTCTCCAGGGTGAGGCAGTTCATAGAGATGGTGAACGGGACGGACAGCGAGGTCAGGTGTCTGGGAGGACGCAGCCCCAAGTCTCAGGACAGTTACCCCGGCTCCCCCCGGCCCTTCAGCAGCCCCAGCCACAAAGCCAGCAGCTCCCAGCCCTACCTCACAGGTACGCCCCCTGCTGGGCGCCGCAGGTTTACTGGTTATCCTTCAGGATCCCCATAAGCTGCGATGACAGATTTAACATACAGAGCCATAAAAAATTAATTACAACAACAAAACCCTTGGATTACTATTCTCTCCTTGTTGAGAATATTGGTGGAGGGTTAGAGTTAGTTAGTTAACCCTAACCCTGCTGCCATGTCATGGACTTTTATCCACCTGGAGATCCTCCTGAGGGACATAAAAATAAGTTTCCAGTTGCAGAAAAAGGATTTTCTGTTTAATATTTTCAAGCTGATGTTTTTCTTGTTTTCCTCTGCAGGGTTTGACAGTAACTGCTGTAACGGCGTGACGTCCAGTAAGAGCCACAGCTCCTCCCCCCACAGTCACAAGCCCTGCCCCCCCAGCTCTGGCTCCGCCCTCCAGGGCTCTGACGTCAGCCTGAACGGCAGCCGCAGCCAGCAGCCCATCACCAGGTACGACCTCTGACCCCTGTTCAGCCCTACATTTTTTTTCTGAACTTGTCTGGGGGCGGAGTTACGCTTTCTTTCACAGAGGGATCATTTTCACTTTAAATTATCTCAGATGAGATCTCGGGTTTCTCCCTAATTCTCTGGAACGCTGAGGCAGAATCGACTCCTGTGAGCAGCGACGCCGTTCTCACTCCACTTCCTGTTTCCCCTCAGTAACGATGTGGACATGGAGGTCGACCACTTCACCAACGGCGTGACCGAGTCCTCCTCCAACGGCTTCCTGAACGGAACCTCCAAACACGCCACGGAGCCCGACGACTGCGACGCAGACATGGGTGGGTTCGATGCTTAAACGCAACATTCGTCATCCGTGCTGCTGCCTGGTTCCTGTCGAGAGTTTCGGTCCTGATTAATGAAGCTTTCTATGTTAGCAGCTTCTTTTCCAGCATCAGAATGTAACGACGAGCCGCTTGTAAGCTACTCCATACACAACGAAACAACAGAAACCGTTTGGTCACAGCTGCAAAGCTTCTCCAAACCCTGGACTGTAAAGGCTCCAAATCACTGAGCTGACGTGTAAAATCTGCATGTCTTGCATGGCGGACCGGCCGCGGTTCTGCAGAGGTGGAGTCGGCCCAGTCCAAGAGGCAGCTGTGTGGCGGGAGCCAGGCGGCCATCGAGAGGATGATCCACTTCGGCAGGGAGCTGCAGAGCATGAGCGAACACCTCCGCCGGGAATGCGGCAAGAACTCCGCCAACAAGAAGATGCTGAAGGTTCGGAAACCGAACCCGGTTATTTACCGCACTTCCTCTGACTATTAACTAAATGTCAACATTTTTCACAGAAAAAGTGTTTTTACAATGTGAAGAAACAGGAAAAAAAGACATAATGCAGCAAATATTTTGGACAAACTTCTTTAAAATAAAACCACAATATTACTTTTGTTGAAATCAGGAGTTTTTAAATCCATCTGGAGATTCAACAGACGAGTAGAAAACATCCACAACATGAGCAGCAACGATGAAGCATGAACCCTGATCTTCATGTAGATAGATGATGGTTCTGCAGAACCTGGTCGTGTTCTGATGTTAGAACCTCTGTGTTCTGATCCAGTCTCTTCTTCTTCTTGTGTTCTGCTGCAGGATGCGTTCAGCCTGCTGGCGTACTCCGACCCCTGGAGCAGCCCGGTGGGCTACCAGCTGGACGCCGTTCAGAGGGAGCCGGTCTGCTCCACTCTCAACAGTGCAATACTAGGTAGGTCCGCTCTGACCGGGCCGGAACCGGAGGGGTCCGCTCTGACCGGGCCGGAACCGGAGGGGTCCGCTCTGACCGGAGGGGTCCGCTCTGACCGGGCCGGAACCGGAGGGTCCGCTCTGACCGGACCGGATCTGGGGCATCCGACTGATCAGGAGTAGTGTGCTATTATAGAGCTTCAGATGTCAATTATTTTACTAATTGATTATTCTGATGATTGATCAGAACATTTGACATTCCTTTAACCATTGAAGTTTTAGCACCAATTTTTTCCTTACTCTGCCATAAAGACCAGATTTATGGCTGTAAAAACTTTAGCAAAGCATAAAACCTCATTTAAACGTCGAGCAGCAGAATGAGAGAAAAGCTCTGCATGATATAAACTACAGGCGACATATTGAGCCCAAATCTGGAGTTTTGTTGTTTTAATTCATTGTTTTTCTCTTCTTCTGTGTTTTTGTCTGCAGAGACTCACAACCTCCCGAAGCAGCCCCCCCTGGCTCAGGCCGTGGGCCAGGCCGCCCAGTGCCTCGCCATCATGGCACGAACTGGCATCGGCTCCTGCGCCTTCGCCTCTGTGGACGATTACCTGCACTAGCCACATGTACACACACACACACACACACACACACACGTTCTGAAGGCTCATCCAGAAAGCTTCCTCCCCTCGCTGCTGGAGAACCCGGCGGGGTCAGAGGTCGTTTCTGGATGGACCTTCAGAGATCGCCACATTAAAACGAACCGACCACCTCCATCGTCGTAAATAATAACCTTCACCCTGGTCTCTCAGAGGCGGCCATGTTTGCATCCTTCTGACAGGGAGGGGAAGTGGGGGGTTGGCTTTCAAAATAAAAGAAATACTCTGAGGCGAACTCGTGACTCGAAGCCGAAACACAAAAAAACCTGGATCAAACTTTAAAAAAGAAAAAAGGCTCTCAGTGAGCGCTGAGGAGCGCTCCGCCGCAGCCAATCGCAGCCCTCCACCCTCTCTGCACCCCCCGCCCTCCACTCACCCGGGACGCGGCGCAGGCCCGGCGATTTGGACTCGGGACTTCGAGGAAGCTGGAGAGAATCTGCAAGTCTCGACTTTCCCGTTTTTAATCTTCTGTTTAGTTTTTTGTTTTTTCTTTTGAGCAGTTTGTGGGTAGGGGGCGCTGTGGAGGCGGGTCACCTGCCGCCTCCTTTTTTGGTTTTAGTTTGTTTTCCCAGGTTTACAAGGCATGGTGCAGACCATAATGATGATTATTATTATTCTAATTATCATTATAATTATTGTTACTTGCATTCACAGTATATTTGTTGAGCGCCAGCCGGAGCGAGTTCCACCGACTTATTATAATAAAGGTCCCGATTCCACCGACTCCCCAGTGACCAGCGTGTGTACATGTAAACGTTTCTATATTACAAAGTGGAAATATATCAATAGAGCGACATATTTAGTTACCAAAATAATAAAAAGAGAGAGAGAAACCTTTAGTACTTTTCCTGACACCAGCAGACCCCTGAAGCAGGCTGGTTGTGTCGTTTTTTCTGTTCGACTCCAGGGTTTCTGAGCAGGCAGTAAAGGGACGACTACATCAGGCCCAGAGCTCTCGGCTGTGAAGCTGTTTAAAGCCAACGTTTGTTTTCCTGGTTTATTTTCTGCTTTTTGACCCCGAAGAACTCAGGAGCCACAGTGACGTTTAGTTTCTTCTCCAACCAATCAGCTGATGTGCCTCATGAACCCGGTTTGGATCAGAACCCGGTTTGGATCAGAACCCGGTTTGGATCGGAACCGACAGACCTGAGGCCTGTACTCCCAGGCAGGATTACTGTTTAACGGACTTTAAGTTTCACATTTTTTCCAAGAAAGGGCACACTTCCACCTTATTGTTTGAAAAATATGCAAAACTGTAGAGAAAATAAAAATGTCTTGAAACCTTAAATGAAAACAAAAGTTAACTTAATCTGATCTTACAAGTTCAAAATGTGGTTAAAAGAAATTATTTTAAAAATCCCACTGGGTCTCCAGCCTGTTGTTCTTAATCTCTTAAATTATTAGGAGGATCTGAAAGTTACCAAAATAATCTAAACAATTAAAAATGTAAAAATTACAGATTTTGGTCCCAAACTAACTTGAGTATTTCCCAACTGCCTAAAATAAAAACTGAATTCATCAAATTCATCATAAATGGCCACAATGTGTAGTAATGTAACAAAATTTGACTTCAAAATCTAATAAAACATCTTTAAGCCACATTATTTAATGCAGAATGGGATAAAATCATAGGAACTATTTTGTGCCGATCAGCTCTTTGTAATAATATGATGCATTATTTAATAAACCACAAACCAGAGTTTGTGTTCATCCTGATTATTATATTTCTAATAATGATCAAGTTGTTTAAATTTAAGCTTTGAACAAAAAACGCTGAACTTTTGGTCATTTAGTTTTCAGACTCTTGGCCAAAACACTTCATGTCAAATTTAATATGTTGTTAAAATGAGAAACTTTTTTGTTTTAAATGAGTTTTTCATCTTGTAATGATCCTGAATTTATTCCATCCTCTGATGGTTTGATGCTTCTGTACGTCACTATCCGGCCAACACTAGTTACTTATATGATGATGATAAATTAACAAGAGGCTGAGAGACGTATTTAATTTAGTTTTTAGTTTACTGGAGGTGCATCTCTACATAAATCAACATTTAAATTAAATGCATCACGTTCATGTTTATTCTGAATAGTTAACAAAATCATAGAAATAAAAACAATAAAGTTTGAATTAATCCTGCTCCAAAGCACAGATCTCAGGTCTGAAAGTTGAAGCAAATCCAAAGGAAATTCATGAAGGATGACATTTTATCTTTGAGGTTTTAAAACTGCAGATTAAAGAATCTGATCATAAACATCTGGATTCATCAGCTGTCAGTCCAACACAGCGTAGATCTAGATGAGCCTTCATATAGAAGCAGCAGCTCCAGAAAAATGAAACCATCTCTTCTTTGAATCAAACATCCAGTTTCTGACGGCAGTGATGAGATTTAACTGACTGGAAAGCACGGTGGTGGCAGTATCATGTTCTGAAAACAGGAGCAGGAACAAATCCTTTCCTAAAACCCGACGGGTCGCCTGAAAGTTCAGCGACTTTAAACCAACCAGTTCTGGAAGGAAACGGCTCCGCTGTGTTTTAATCCGTCTGGTTCCCAGAACTCATCCAGGTGGAACTAATCTGTTCTGTTTCATCTTCTGTTTTCCTCATTTTTATCCTCATTTTTTGCAGCTCACAAGCAGTGAAAAAAAAAAAGAAATCTTTAGACGAAGTGTCTTGTCTCTTTCTAAGGTCTGAACCTATGCATGCCATAGTAAAGTGGTGGTAAGATCCAGCTAGATGTCTCCTTTCTTTTGGTTCTCCTCCTTTTAGCCAGGAAGATGTCAACCAGTAAGTTGTCCACTGCTGACTGTGTGTCCATTTGGAGATGATTAAAAAATGTGCAATTTGTGTGAGGGTGAAAAGATTTATATTAAAAACAACCATGATGATGATGAGAGCAACTTGTGTGGATGCTGCATGAGGCCGGAGGCGAGAACTCTGTTCAGCTTAATCCCAGAAATAATCCAGAAAAATCCCTTCATGAAGCTCTGCATAATGAAACCAGACAGAAATGATTTTAACTGACACGTTGCTCTTCTGAAAATAGAAAAACTCACTTGTTTAAATTGAGTTTTTTTCCTTCAAAGATTCTCTGAATGAATTGCTGTATTGCCAGAAATCTCAGTTGCTGAATTGTTGCTCAGTTAGCATCAAGCTAACAGACATTTAAGCTACAATGCTAAAATATATTTTATAAATCTGTCCGTGCATCGATGGCTGTTTAGGCTGACAGATGAATTATGCTCAAACTGATGGATAAAACTGTTTAAAGAGGAAATGTTAACATTTTCCTGTACGGTTTTCTTTCCATCTTTCATGCTGAAGGTTAATATTTGCAAAGATGCTGCTGCTGCAAGATTTCCAAACTTTTTGAGCCAATTTTTAGTAAACTACAAAACTTTATGAATTAGTTGTAATAACCTTTCCTTTAACGGTAACGTTGCTGGATGATAGAATAAAATTGTCCCTGAAATTACTGTGATAAACTATATTATTGTTTTGAGACCATTTTCAAGTAATATATTAATAATGACATAATGTAAGTTCAAAGACTCCGAAAGCTGGAAAATATTACAACCAAAAACAAAATAGAAATAAAACATACAACTGAAACATAAAATTCTGATTCTGTAAACAAAATGGCTCTTAAATATTACTAATAATGGAAATGATTGAGCTGATTTTAATTTATCAGGTGATTATTGTGACATGCTAATCATCGGTTGTATGGATCAATGCTGGAATGAAAAAACAGATGGAGTGGAGTCCAAAATTATTCATACCCCTGGAAGATTTAAAGTAATCTGAAATATTATACATTGGTTTATAGTACCAGCAGGAATATTAAAGCACTGACCAGCGAGGACAAATATATTCAATGTTTAATCAAGTACAAAGTATAAAGTTCACCTTTATTATTAAATATTTACATGTCATAAACAGAACCATTAGAACATTTCTCCATGCGAAGCTTCTGGTCCTGAAACGAGGCTTAAAGTCCATCCTGGTTTGTTTCTCTGAAACTTTCAGTTCAGGTGAAGAAGCTCCGGCAGATTCTTCCTCCAGATTTCTGACGGCGGCCATGTTGGATGATTCCTGACGTTCCGGTCAGCTGGTGGGAATCTGCTGCTTGTGGATCCACCTCCTCTTCATCTTCTCTGCTTTAGCTTTCTCCTTAGAGGCTGCAAAAATCAGAGCAGAGGGCAAATTAAAGTCTTTATAGTTAAACGGAACAAGAGAAAATTAAAAAACATTTTAGTTAATAAAAATGGTAATTAATGGGGAAAACTTAACTACCTGGAATTACATCATGCATTTATCAAACAAAACCAAACTTAAACCAAATTTTAGATGAAATATATTTTGCTTTTGTGTTTAGAAGTCGATTTATTAATCTTTCAAATTGACGTGAAGTTGATTTATTTTTCCCAACACGACCGGTTTACGTCAGTTTACGGCCTCCACACTCCTCCAAAATGGCGACAGCAGAAGTTAAAATAAAACTCCAGAGTTAGTTTATTGTTCAACAGTTGAACAAATTTTTGAAAATTGTATCTTTTGTTTACTATTCATTACCCAGTCGATGTAAAACTATTGAATTTGTAACAATGTTTGCAGCTCATTAATGGTGTTTTTGAACGCACCCCAGTCCTTTTTAACAAACTGCACGGCTGCGCTCTTATCCGCCCTCGTCTTGTTCTTCAGGGACAGCATCTCATTATCTGGCAGGAGGAAAACAAAGCGTGAGCCTGAGAGGCAGGAGGTCAGCCTGAAGGCAGAGGATGTCCCCGCCTTGTCCCCGGCGGGACGTCCAGATGGACGCCCCGGAGACACGAGGCGGAACGTTTCTGTAGCAAAGCTCAAATTGAGACAGATCATCGTCTTTGCAGACTTCTGCCACAGAGTGTAGCTTGCACTTTTATAAGTTTTACCAAATAAAACTGAAAATAGCCGTCAGAGGATTCATGTCAGAAAATCCAGAAAAATCTCAACGATCTCTGATTTGAATCACTAAAGTCTGACAGGATCGTCTTCTTACTCGAGCTCCTGCAGCTTCCCGGTCCGTACAATCTGGACTGGATGAAATCCTCCGCCGCCTGCCGCTGGTAGTCGCTCTGCCCTCGATCCGTCGCCGTGGAAACCGTGTAGCTGCCCTTCAGGCTGCGAGGCAGAGCAGCAGAGGAAAGGCATTAATCAATCTGATTTATTTAAAATGAGCAGAAATCCGTTGGGATGGAGAAGAGTTCCTCATTTCACTTCCTGGGTTTTAACAAATGTTTTCACGTATCATCAGACTAACAGGTTTGTTTCTTACTTTCTGACTCCTGAGAGTTTCTTTGTCTTCCTCTTCTTCTTTTCCTCTTCATCTGAGTGAGATCATGAGTTAGTGATGAATAGACATTAATATTTACAATCCAAGAGGATTATACCGTACCTTCATCCTCAGCCGGTTTCTGTTTCCTGAAAGGAAAAAAAAAATGTAAACGTCGAGTGAAACGACAAATGGTTGAATGAGTCTGAGACGTTGACTCACTTTGAAGGAACTGAGTCGATTTCCTCCAACACATCGGCTGAGAGGAGTTTCTTCTTCTGTCAGGGCAACGGAATAAACGTTTTAAAAATTTATTTAAAGTTTCTTTATTCTCTACAAAAATGTTTTGTTTTAAAAAATAATTGAAAAAAGGAGTTAAAATTAAGATGAACTATAACCAGTGTTATCACAATTTTCAGTATCATAAGTTTCCTGAAATCACGTGCCTACATTAACTGGTTAATTTAATTAATGCACTTTTCTTAATAAATACTTTTGTAGGGTTTTTTTTCCCTTAGTTTTTCAAAATAAAACATTAAATCTAATAATAAATCAGATCATATAGCACTGAATAAATATTGTATTTCTAATCTAATAAGACCCACAATGGAAGTTTGTGCTCCAGATTGCAGTAATGGAGTAAAAATGAACTCAATTTATATAAAATATGAACAATTTATGATGCAAAAGAAAAACGCATGCGAGAAGAAAAAAGTTAAACAGACCTTCTGTTCCTGGAAAAACTCCTGTCTCTTCCTCCTCTTCTCCTTCAGCAGCTCCTTCTCTCTGGAAACATAAAACAATTTAAACAAACTCCTATAAGTTTAAACTCGAGTTTAACACATTTCTAATTATTAATAAAATAAGTTAAATTAGACGCTGCCGATGGAACGAGTAACTTAAAATATATTTGACTGTCTTGCAAAGTTGCTCTTTCAGTCTTAATTCCGGTTATTTATCAGATAAATCTCTAAAAGGTGAAATGTATTGGATGGAGTTCTGTGACTCGGTGTAGCTTCGGAGCTAACTGAGTGTTAGCCACCTCCTGGCCGTGTCCAGCGCCAGCTTCAGGCTCTCCACAGCCCGGGCCTTCGAGTCCTCAAAGGTTACTTCCTCCGGCGCCTCGTCGTCACTAGAATCCAGCGCCAAGTTGAAATCACCGACACCTTTTTCATTTTCTGCCTTTTTCTGCAAAGAGGCGCCTTTCCCACGTTGTTTTTTCGCCATGTTGTCCCTCTTTGTCGGCACCCATGGAAGTGACATCATCTCTTCGCGCAGCAGCCTGATGCTGGACAGAAGTCTGGCGGGGAACTTTTGCCCCCTAATGGCGAAAATAAGAACTACAGTAGAAAAAGCGTTTTCATTATGTTTAAATATTTATGAAGTCATCTATTTTCAATAACTTAAAAGTAGTAGATTTTATACAAATTGGTTTACATGTATTTGTCTTTTTATAAATATATTTTCATGTATTTTAAAATAATGAAACCCCAAAGTGGTCTGTTCTATGTGTTCTTCCCTTCTCGTCAGGTTATTATAAGAATTTGCTATTCACCTGGTTAAATAAATACAATAAAAAGTTTATTTTAAATAAAATAATATTAGATAGAACTACACACCAGTTTCTCTGATGTTGAAGGTGTTATTTAAAAATAATGAAATGCAAAAATAATAATTACAAATAATAATAATTACAAATAACTTATAAAATGCACTTTTCTAAAATAAGTATAATTTATTTAACATTAATTATAGTAATTATACATTAATTAATTATAGTAATTGTGTATATATATTTTCAAGATGCTGATATACCTATTTAAATCATTTTTTACACTTTTTAATTTGGATTTTTTTTTCTTATTTTATTTCATTGATGACGGCATTTTTTTCCCCTAATTTATGCTTTTATTCTGAAAGCTGAATAACGTTACCGGAAGTCGCTCTGCAGCTTATTTAGATTAACTTGTCAGCAGCCTCTGCAGAGCGCTTCCATCATCAACAACCACCGGAGCGAATAACGGGACTCCGGGCAAAATGCACCGACTCTTGCTAGTGTTTGTGGCCGCCGCCGGGGTTTCTGGGTTCGGCCTCCCGCGCCGCCTGGATGCCTCCCCGGCGGCCGAGCCTTGCGACGCCCCGCTGCAGTGGGAGGGAAAGTGGGTGGTGTACGACCACAGCACGGGCAGAAACAGCCGGGCCGCGGTCTCCTACGACGGCCAGAACCAGCGGATCCGAGTCCTGCAGCAGCACAAGAAACACACTCCGTGTCAGAGGTACAAACAAGTCATGGTTCGGTGATTAGTTTTAATCTATTATAAATGCTCAAAAAATAAATATCCTTCTAATGTTTTTGTTATTTTAACTAATTGAAATTAATATATACACATTTTTACCCTTAAGTATCAGTTTAAAGTATCTAAAAAAGACCAAATTATATAATAAGGTTGATCAAGTAATATTTCCTATGTCACTGAGCAAGTTTGTATTTTTGTCCCATTTTTGTAATAAAGTTTGAAATAAATAATTCTTATGAAGTCTATATATATATATATATATATATATATATATAAATCCCCTGGTCTCTTTCTTCCTCTGAGCTCGGGTCCTCTACCAGAGGCCTGGGAGCTTGAGGGTTCTCAAGGCTGTGCCTAGAACTGCACATTTCTGGACTGAGATGTCTGATGTTGGTCCTGGGATCTGTTTGAGCCACTGCTCCAGTTTGGGGGTGACTGCCCCGAGGGCCCCGATGACCACAGGCACCACTGTGGTCTTCACCTTCCAGGCCTCCTCCAGTTCCTCTCTGAGGCCCTGGTATTTCT
>NW_015112947.1:139161-150673 GCF_001443285.1 Poecilia latipinna | reverse complement strand
GTTCCACAGTGGCAGAAATTACCTGTGTATGCATGTGTGCCCCCCGGGTTCTCCGGCTTCCCCCATTCATTATATATATATATATATATATATATATATATATATATATATATATATATATATATATATCTCCCCCCCCGCGGGGGGTCTCTGTCTCTCTCAGAAGGAACAGCATGATAGTAAATAAACACTTTATTTTAGAGTTGATTCATTAATAATTGTTAGATGGAGATCCTATTAAACGTGAATTAGTCGTAAACCAAGATAAGGTTTAATGAAACTGTCTTAGAGAAACAGATATGTTTCAAATATGAATCTTTTTTCTCCAAAAACTTTTATTTGTTCACCAGATTTTCCACTGTGAAACCTAAAACAGAGCAGAGTTATAACTCCTCCCACATATCAGGCACTAAAACCTATAATTATCAGCACTAAAACAAGAACTTAAACTGATTCTGTCACAGCGACCAAAATACAGTTATTTTAAAGTGACATGACTGAGTTATAATGCTGGAGACAAATTTAAAAATTAATGAGTTAGAAACATTTTTCACTGAATGAAAATTACTAATAATGTCTCCAGAACGTCCTGGTGAAGGTTCCTGTTGTGGAAACATGAATTATTGGTCAATATTTATTTTATTTTATGAACTTTGATCGTTTTGGGTGCTTAAATTTCCCCATACATAAAGGTCAATCAATTGAAATAATTAGTATTAGAAGCCTTATTTTTAGATGAGCTTATTACTGTTATATGAATTAATATGAACTAGGAATTTGCTAATATTATTGCAGGTAATAAATAATAATTAATAAATTGCTCTATTTTTTATTTGGGAGGAAAATTAATAGGATATTTTGCCTATAGTTTGGAGTACATTTTTGTTTTATTCTTACTTTTGAATATATTTATCGTGTTCTTATTGTTGACTTGCTTCTTTTTATTAAATTGTTTTAATTCAATAAACAATGTCAGTTGTTTTTATGTGCTACAGTGAATAGTTTTTTATTATTACAGGAGGAAAAATGAAAAAGTTGAAGTTTATCAAATAAAAATACATAAAACTAATCTAATTTCTAGTTAATTTTCTTCCCAAATGAAAAATAGCTAAGCTGGTGTTAAGTATAGCTGATTTATTGATTATTATTAATCACTTATAACAATATAAGCAAAGTCTTTAGTTTATAGTAATACATATTTATCACCTTGGTTCCTTTTTAGTTTTTTTCTGCTCACATTAAGCCACGTTCAGACGTCTGCTGGCTGCATTTCTGCAGAGTCTGATGTCTAAAAATCAGCAGCTGTGCATAAGTAAACAAGCACAAAGTCTCTGTAACTCTGAGTTATGAAACGCCGCCTGGCTGATAAACAAAGGCTCAGCCTGTTTAATCTGCGTTAGTTTGCTGAGTGCAGCTTGGTTTGGCATCACTGCATTCAATAAAGCCAATAAAAACATGCAGCTTTTCCAAAAAATATGTTTCACTGCAGATAACTAATGTTTGCACAACAAAACTCCTTTATTTTCCTGTATTTGCAGGTTTTTTGAGTACATCTACCTGTACCAGAGCAAGGTGATGTTCCAGATCGACCAGAAGACCAAAGAGTGCTCTAAGGTGGCTCTGACCGAGGCCTGGGATCCCTTCGACATCCCGAAAAACTCCACCTTTGAGGATCAGTACTTCATCGGAGGCCCCGGGGACAACGTGGAGGCGCAGGAGTGGTCGGACAGGAAGCCGGCTCGTCAGCGTGAGAACGCCGCGCCACGATTAGAAAACATGAAGGCTGAGCGAAATCTGGGAAAATGAACTAAATGCTGAGTCACTGTAGCTGGTCAGAACCAGCTGCTTCTCAGACGGCTCCAAACTGAGCTAAAACAAATCAGCACATAATAACACAGATAATACATAACAGTTCAAATGTGCACTGCAAAAACACAAAATCTTACCAAGTATTTTTGGTCAAGTTTCTAGTGCAAATCTCTTAGAACAGTTTAAAAAAGACAAAACTAACTTATAAGTAACATTTCAGCAAGATGTAGGAGTTTAAGTCAATAATTCCTTAATATTGGTGAAAAAGTACCAGTTCCTTTGGCAGATAAATTCACTTATGAGAAAAATGTCCTGTTAAAATTAACTAGAACTTTTTGATAAAAACGAAGGAATTATTGTCTTAAAACAAGCTCATACATCTTTCTTAAAAGTTACTTGTGAGTTAGTTTTGTCTTATTTCAAGTGTACTAAGATATTTACACTAGAAACTAAACTAAAAATACTTGGTAGCATTTTTTGTTTTTGCTGTTCCCAGCATGTTTGTGTAGCATTTTGCTCTTTAGCCTGCATTTTATCAGTCCACCAGCAGAGGGCGACATTTGCAGATGGAACCTGATCTGGAAACTCAGGCTGAATTTTCTATTGTAGATCCTGTTTAAACAGGTACAGACTAAACTCTCCCTCATCTCCTGGTCTTCGTACCTTCTGCTCATGTTCCTCCAGATGAGACCTGGGTTGGCGTTTACACCCTGAAGGATTGCTACCCGGTGCAGGAGACCTACACCAAGAACAGCACCGTCACCACCTCCACCCGCTTCCTCAGCCTGCAGCTGGGCATCAGCGACCCCAAAGTCTTCACCCCGCCCTCCACCTGCCAGTCGTCTCGGCCTGAGAGGATGGCCGAGTTCCACTGCTGAGGCCTTCACCGATAACTAACAGCTTTTTCAGTCTGCAGCTGCTTCCTGGTACAATAATAAACACCAAGAGAACAAAAACACACATAGCTGCTGTAGAAACGGTCACTAAAAATGGCAATACTACAAGATCTCCTGTTGAAACTTTATTAATTTAGATCCGAATGAATCACTGAAATCACTGCTGTGGGACAATGATGCCTAAATAAACACTGGGTTATTGCTGCTTTTCAGAGTGAAGGAAACTACTGATTTCATTCTTAATGATTTTAATATGTGATGCCCATATAATAAAAAAAACATTGTTAATGAAAAGTGAGTTTTCAGATAATTTTCTTGTACATTATTTTGAAAATACTCGAGTGGTCCCAGAATGGAGTCAGCCATCTTTATGAGAAGGCCTTGACTGCCTTCCAGAACGAGCTGTGCCCAGAGGTCTGTTGGAAACCTTTAATAGACTCCAGCGGTGATGGAGCCATTAAAGGCTAAATTATAGTTGTGCTTTTGAAAGTTGTCAGACGACAACTGAAGAAGCAGTGTAGCTTTTCTAATTTATGCAGGGGGGACACCCTGGACACATCGCCAGTCCACTTTACAGATACTTTGTCCTTTATTCGCTGAAAATGAGCCCTCATAGAGGACCTGCTCTGCAGATACACCTTCCAAACCATCCAGATTTAGCGAAAGGTGGTGTGCAAGATCTGCAGTAAGTTAGAAAAAGGAGGAAATGGGCAGCAACAGCACGTGAGTGTAACGGACCTGGTGCCTGTCGGTTCAGTTCAATGCAGGGGATCCATCCCCACCACTGGGCACTGAACCAACAGGCACCAACCAGTAGCTGCAGGTGGCTGTTGTGGATACTAAACCCTGGGATGAATTCTGTGCATCTATTGATAAAAACTTCCTGATGGCATCAAGGAAGTTGATTTATTACCTCACAAGCAGGAAACAGGACATGCTGCTGTTTATCCCTTCCATTTTCCAAGAGAAGTGTGGATGCCACCAAAACTACTCAGTATTACTGGATGAGGTTATAAGAAAGTTCAAACAAATGTTTCTCATGTTAATAAATGACTGGCAGCTGATGACGTGTGTGGGAAACGAAGCTTTAAATAAAAACCAGGACATCAAATTCCCTAAATGAATGGGATGTTTTTAATGGTTCTTCTTTCTCTGAAACACAGTGGGTACTCTTAAATCATATTTTCCTCTTTCTCTCCAAGTCAGATGTGCAAATGAGAGTCATTAACATACTGTGGCATTTATGAGCTGGAAAGGTTCATTCACTTTGCACAGTCAAATAATTTGTAAATAGGAACCAAAACTTCTGCAAATACTAGCTCAGTGTTGAGGAAGAGGCACAGAGTCACCATCAGTTGGAGCAGAAATGGAGCAAAAAGGAGCTCAGATGAACCAGGACCCTTTCTCCTGTTCAATCTGTCTGGATCTACCGAAGGATCCGGTGACGATTCCCTGTGGACACAGCTACTGTATGAACTGCATTACAACCCACTGGGATGAAGAGGAAAAAAGCAACCGCTGCCCTCAGTGTGAGCAGACCTTCTCACCAAGGCCTGTCCTGGAGAAAAACACCATGCTAGCAGCTTTAGTAGAGCAGCTGAAGAAAACTGGACTCCAAGCTGCTCCTGCTGATCACCGCTATGCTGGACCTGAAGATGTGGCCTGTGATTTCTGTACTGGAAGAAAACTGAAAGCCATCAAGTCCTGTTTAGTCTGTTTGGTCTCTTACTGTGAGAAACACCTGCAGCCTCATTATGAAGTGGCTCCTTTAAAGAAACACAGGCTGGTGGAGCCGTCCAAGAACCTCCAGGAGAACATCTGCTCTGTGGATGAACATAAAGGCCATGACACAGTGTCAGCTGCAGCAGAAAGGACTGAGAGGCAGAGAGAGCTGGAGGAGAGACGAGGAAACATCCAGCAGAGAATCCAGGACAGAGAGAAAGATGTGAAGCTGCTTCAACAGGAGGTGGAGGCCATCAATCACTCTGCTGATAAAACAGTGGAGGACAGTGAGAAGATCTTCACTGAGCTGATCCGTCTCCTCCAGAAAAGAAGCTCTGATGTGAAGCAGCAGATCAGATCCCAGCAGGAAACTGAAGTGAGTCGAGTCAAAGATGTTCAGGAGAAGCTGGAGCAGGAGATCACTGAGCTGAAGAGGAAAGACGCTGAGCTGGAGCAGCTCTCACACACAGAGGATCACAACCAGTTTCTCCTCAACTACCCCTCACTGCCAGCACTCAGTGAGTCGACACACTCATCCAGCATCAACATCCGTCCTCTGAGACACTTTGAGGACGTGACAGCAGCTGTGTCAGAGCTCATAGATGAACTACAGGACGTCTTGAGAGACTCATGGACAAACATCTCACTGAAAATCACCAAGGTGGATGTTCTACTGTCAGAACCAGAACCAAAGACCAGAGCTGAATTCCTAAAATATTCATGTGAAATCACTCTGGATCCAAACACGGCTCACAGTTATCTAAAGTTATCAGAGGGGAACAGGAAGGTTACAGCTTTGGATCAGCCTCAGTCTTATCCCAGTCACCCAGACAGATTCACTTCATGGTGGCAGGTCCTGAGCAGAGAGAGTCTGACTGGACGCCGTTACTGGGAGGTGGAGTGGAGAGGAAGAGGGGCTTATATAGCCGCTGCCTGCAAGAATATCAGCAGAGCAGGAAATGAATGTGGATTTGGTCGAAATGACAAATCCTGGGCTTTAGATTGTCACCAAAATAGTTTCACGTTTTGGTTCAACAACACTGCGACCTCCATCTCAGTTCCTCAGTCCTCCAGAGTCGGAGTGTACCTGGATCATGAAGCAGGTATTCTGTCCTTCCACAGCATCTCTGAATCCATGACTCTCCTCCACAGAGTCCAGACCTCATTCACTGAGCCGCTACATGCTGGAGTTTGGCTTTACATCTGTGGAAGCTCTGCAGAGTTCAGTAAGCTTTAATACATCTGCTTACTTTACCAGTTCCTGGGTGTAACTAGCACTAATATATATATTGGAATATTGTTTTCACTTAAGCTTCCTTTCTTTATTTTTAGCTCATGTAGATGACAGAATATACCACTTCTAATGCTTTAGCAAATACAATAATCAAGTAAACTGTAATGGGATCAATGGGATCTACTGTTTGTAAAACAGACTGATCATTTTATTCATGTGTAGATATTTCTTCTTTATTGCTCTTTTGTTGTGGGTTGAATCAACTAAATGTTTTGCAAAAATGTACCATACCAGCAGAAAGACTTGGCTACATTGCTCAATAAAGAGAGAAAAAGGCTTTTATTTGGTTTGTCATTTATTTCTGAGCTCGTTTAGTGGCAGCCTGCAGGTGTTGGATGATGTGGAAACAAAGCGCCACAGTTTAGGAGGAAGCAACACGCAAATCTACATCTGTTCACTTCCCACTGAGAAAAAGGAGAACAGTCTCAGGTTTGTTCCCATCCAGCTGCCAGGATGATAAACGGTCATCTGTCCTTTTGACCCTCAGTAGTGACAACTTATTTTGACATTTTTCATATCTTAGTCTCAATATGTGGGAGAAAAGGTGGAGTCATTTTCAGCTCAAAGCCTGTAAGCTGGATTTTTCCAGCTCTGGTTTGTAATAGTTTAAATCAGTGAGACAAAGAGTAAACACTGCCAGCTTTAACATGTTTTCATCCAAATCCCAGTTTAACTTGGGGTTGTGTTGTAGAGATGGTTTGTCATTATTATGATGTCAAACTGAGACACAACGAGTCTTAAAGCCTCTGAATGTTTTTTCTGCGCCTCGTTGGGTTTGTTAGGGCGGGTTGAGCTTAGAAAACCCAATCAGCGCCTCCTAATTTTATTCTTTATGTTTGAACAGAAAGCAGAAGATGGGATGTTTCCTAAAATATTTTATGGTTCACTAAACTGTAAAAGGGTTTTCCTGGGAAAATTTGACTCTGTTGGATATTTGTGAATTGAGGTAAAAGGTCATAAGCTCTGACACTAACTTTAAAAGTATGAGGCAATTTTTTTCAATGACTTTAGTGAGCTTTTATCTGTTTTATGCATTGATTACAGTTTAATAACTGTAAGAGACAATCCCCAAGACGGCCAAAAAGAAACATTTCAAACCTTTCGTTTGACCCAACATGCAACAATCAGCAGCTTGATCTTCAGATTTCTGGTTGTGTTCAGCTGTTGACTGAAGTCATTTTTCAGAGATTCATGTCTGTGTTTAGCTTTATTATTAACATGAATGGTTAGATTCTCAGCTATTGGGTGGTCATAAAGAATTGCCAGTATGTTTTCTGTTTTATTGGGGAAACAAGTTACCTCAACATTCACCTCAAGCCCATCAGTCTTCATTTCTTCATTTCTGTGGTCCTCTGTGGTGAATGCAGTCAGAAAGTAAAGCAAACCTAATGTTTTACTGGAATAAACATTTTATTTATTTAAAGGCTTTTTACACATTTCTCCATATCTGCAGATGGGCTTGTGTGTGAATGTGCATTTTAATACTTCCTTCTTTATTTTATAGCATCTATTCATGAAACAAACAAACAAACAAACAAACAAACAGGTTTTTAAGGCAAAACATTGACATTTAGTTTCTGTTAATAAATTAAATCTTTTGAAACAGAGAAAAAGTCTCAGTAGGTAAAGATTACATGTCTGCACACATTAAAATATGCCAAGCTGTAGTGTTACTGTCCAGAGAAACAGTCCAGTGTGAAACATTTGTAAAGACGTAGAGAAAAGAACAAGATGATTTGACAGTCAAATGACCCAACATAGCTGCATACGGCGCCTGATTGTCTAAGTTAGAAGGAGAAAATATCAAAGTTTGCATACTCACATATTTACATTCCTGGGAGTGGATGCAGAACTTCCTGCTACTTCTTATCCCGTAACAACCGAAACGGTGCCTTAAAAGAAGAAGACGGTTAAGATTAAAACAGTTTGTGTCATCAGAAGCATCAGTGCTTTGTGAATGTCGGTTTATGCATGAATGAGCTGCCTGACGCCTGAGGGTTCATGCTGTGTGAGCTCAGCGTGTCGGTCTGCTGGACACAGAGCTTTAAACTCTTAAAAAGGTTCAGACATGCCATAAAACGGCCGGCCAGATGCCGAACCTCCAAATGAAGGATTCTTCTGTAACGAAAGGCAGAACTGCTGCTGATCCAAACAAAGTTCACCGGGAACTTGTTTGTAACTCTCATGATCTAATCAGCATAAAGAACGAAAAAATGTACTCAAGTGAAAGTAGAAATACTTCACCATATTTTACACAAGTAAAAGTAAAAATTAGCTGTCCAAGAAATTATTCAAGAGTAAAAAGGTATTTGGTAAAAAGTAACTCAGGTATTGATTAACTGATCAAATTACTCAAGTAAAAATAAAAAGTACAGCATAGTAAAAATACTCCTAAAGGTACATTTTTTTTCCAAAAAGTTACTGAAGTAAATGTAATAGAGTAAATGTAACTAGTTACTCTCCAGCTCTGGTAATCAGAGAGCGACAGGATGTCATGATTGGTGGTGGTGGTGAGGAGAGAACGCTGAGACCCAGGTAAGATGATGAATAAGATGAATTTAATGAAAATGATGCTCAGACAGTCCAATACAGGTGGCACGGCAGACGACATAGCACGCAGCTAATTACCGGTAGTCCTGATTAAACGAGACTGACAAAAACGAGCAAATGTCGACACAGGACTTCACAGTACTACTGAGCCGGCAGACGAACTAACAGACATCAGACAATTGACAAGGACCTGACAAGAGACAGAGACAACAGGTGGGACTAAATACACACAGGGGTAATCAAGGGAACGAGACACAGCTGGGAAACAAGACTCAGACTCACAGGACAGAACTGAACACAGAAAACCCTTACAACAAACACACAGACACACAGATCATGACAATATTATTCCTGTAGAAGGTCCTGATGAGTCATCGCGTAGTTCCTGGGGAGTTGTTTGGCTCTGCTGCACTTGCAGCCTTGGAGCGGTCGGCCCAGGCTACTCGTACCAGGTAGCAATCGGCTGGGCTTCATTGCAGACGCTTGTAGCATCCTGCTGGGAATGCCTCTACGTGCTTCTCAAGCACTTATCCAGCCTCCACTACACCCTCTGTGGGGCAGCCTCTGCCTGTTGCAGGGCCTGTTCATGGCCAGTGGGATCTGCTTACGTTGCCCCTCAACCCAGGCAGTCTACTCTGCAACCCTCCCTCCCTCTTAAGGGCAGGGGAGCTCGGAAACTACATCTCCGAGCTGACGGTGGGACACTTCATCCCAGGTCAGCTCAACCACTGGGTGGCTCTTGTGCGCGATCCATGGGTTGTGCCCACACTGCCTCGGGGTTACATGCTACAGTTCCACCGCTGCCCTCCTGTTCCTGGTCAAGTCAGGATGACAGTAATTAGTGACCAGGTGAAAGCTCAGACTCTGCAGACTCTGAGCCACAAGATAGACGCTTTGTTTGCCGGTGTTCTGACTATCGGTGCTACCTCGTCAGATTTCCTACCGCAGCACGGTAGGACGGATTTTCGGGCAGCAATGAGTCAGAATACCTGTTGATACCTGTTGATATTCTGTCTCGGGACGCCTACCACCTGGGGAGTGGAGGCTCCATCCAGAGGGTAAGGGAGAGGTACGGCAAAGCAGCTGTGGACCTATTTGCATCCCAAGAGATGACACATTGCGGGGCTTTGGTTCTCTCTGGCAGACAATGCCAGTGTCCTGGTCAGGACCCGCTGGCACACGACTGGCTGAGAGCGCTGCTCTATGCTTTTCTGCTGCTTCCCCTGATAGGCTCCTGAGAGTCCTTCAGGGGGGCATCAGGTCCTTCTAGCGGTTTTTAGCAGCTGGTGTCATACTAGACATGAGGACCCTATACATTGTCCTTTTTCTGTTATTTTAACCTTCTTTCAAGCACGGCTTTCTCAAGGTTGGTCTCCATCCACTCTGAAAGTTTATGTCGCTGCCACCTCTTGCTGGCCTCTTGCTGGCATATGGTGGAGAGTCGATAAGCCGTAACAAGGATATTTCCTTGTTCCTGAGAGAAGCCCAACTTTTGTATCCTCCCACATGCCCTATTGTGGCTATGTGGGACCTCTATCTCGGCCTGGCTGCCCAGCGATCTCCATGTTTGAGCCCTGGGCAAAGGTGAGCCTTGAGTGCCAAAGAAGACCGCATTTCTCCTTGCCATGGTTTCAGTGAATCGGGTGGATGAACTACATGCGTTGTCTGTTCACGAGTCCTGTTGCTGTTGGAACAGACCTGGTTTGGGCGTCACTCTTTGGCTTAACGTAGCGTTTCTCTTTAAGGTGGCCTCATCTGCCGCCTGTAATTTAAAAGAACTGCAAATTTTTCTCCAGTTTTCCTTATTGTCTTTCCTTTAACACAAAGTAAATAAGCTACTACTGATAAACTGAATTTAATCATCTATTGAACATCAGTATGATTACAGTAAAGAAGCAGATGCAGAGTTTTCAGTGTGATGGTTACTGAAATCTACAAGAACTAGTTAATACCTCATGACCAACAGTAGAGGGAGCTATCATTCTTCTCACAATAATGAAGAGGAGGTTATAACTCCATTCAGAGTGTAAGTCTGTGGTAGATAAGCTGGATTCATTAGAACATTCTGCGTAATTCTCAGGATGTAATTATTGTGTGATGGTTGAATTCAGTTAAGTTTTGTCAAACACTTGTATATTAGTATTTCTCTCTCACTGACATGTCAAATAGAATAAAATTTAATTTTTAAATTTTTTAATTTTTAAATTTAATAAAACTGATTAATCCTCATCCCCAAATGGCAAAATATAAGAACTTAACGCGGGCGTTACGCTACTTAAGGAGCTAAACTGACCAAAATCCAACCACTATGGACTCTCATAACAATATTAAGGATAAAATATAACAGAACTGCTTTTTCATCTTATTTTTTCCAACAGAAAATACATCTTCTGAAGGAAATATCGAAAGTTTATAGAAGTGAAATTACAGAGGGACCTATGGCTGGTTGTTTAATTGCTAAAACAGTTTTATTCCGAAATTTAAGAGTGGTGGAAAAGTTCTGCTGAAGATTAAAGTTAAATATCCCCAGAACTCTGACTTTTGTCTGCTATGACACATGGAAAAGTTTCACAGTTTATTAAAAAGATGCATCTTCAACTAACTGAACTGACATGAATATGATGCAAACACGAGTCTCTCTTCGTGTCCTGGTGCCTCTATAGCGCAGCTAGAAAACAAGCAACTGATTTTCATGAGCAACGAAGCGCATCCTGTTTCAGTAGCAATGATTCTTTTATTTCATTTTATGAAACTGAAGAGAGTTTAAATTTTATAGATCTGAGGTTTGGTGACTCACTCAGTTGTTTTGTACAAAAAGTTTTTTAATGACTGATGAACTTTGCACTTCAATACCTAAACAACACTCTTCTTCTAGGGACGCTCTCTCGTCTTCCTGCTCAAACAAACCCTAACGTTGGGTGGAGTCAATGTAAGATAAAGCTGAAAGCTGATTGGCTGAAAGCCTCTCTGCACTGATACATGATTGGTAGATCAGAGCTCAACCCAGTTTCTGTTCTCAGGAAACGAAACTCACACAGTCACTGTGACTGAGAGCAGAAATGGAGCAGAATCAGATGGACCAAGAAACTTTCTCCTGTTCGATCTGCCTGGATCTACTAAAGGATCCGGTGACGATTCCCTGTGGACACAGCTACTGTATGAACTGTATTAAAAGCTTCTGGGATGAAGGTGAGGAGAAGAAAAGCTACCACTGCCCTCAATGCAGAGAGACATTCACACC
>NW_015112947.1:135407-135909 GCF_001443285.1 Poecilia latipinna | reverse complement strand
TCAGGAAACGAAACTCACACAGTCACTGTGACTGAGAGCAGAAATGGAGCAGAATCAGATGGACCAAGAAACTTTCTCCTGTTCGATCTGCCTGGATCTACTGAAGGATCCGGTGACGATTCCCTGTGGACACAGCTACTGTATGAACTGTATTAAAAGCTTCTGGGATGAAGGTGAGGAGAAGAAAAGCTACCACTGCCCTCAATGCAGAGAGACATTCACACCAAGGCCTGTTTTAAAGAGGAGCACCATGTTAGCAGCTTTAGTGGAGCAGCTGAAGAAAACTGGACTCCAAGCTGCTCCTGCTGATCACCGCTATGCTGGACCTGAAGATGTGGCCTGTGATTTCTGCACTGGAAGAAAACTGAAAGCCATCAAGTCCTGTTTATTCTGTCTGGCCTCTTATTGTGAGAAACAACTTCAGGCTCATTATGAAGTGGCTCCTTTAAAGAAACACAAGCTGGTGAAGCCGTCCAAGAACCTCCACGAGAACATCTGCTCT
>NW_015112947.1:126273-131296 GCF_001443285.1 Poecilia latipinna | reverse complement strand
GAGTCGACACACTCATCCAGCATCAACATCCGTCCTCTGAGACACTTTGAGGACGTGACAGCAGCTGTGTCAGAGCTCATAGATGAACTACAGGACGTCTTGAGAGACTCATGGACAAACATCTCACTGAAAATCACTGAGGTGGATGTTCTACTGTCAGAACCAGAACCAAAGACCAGAGCTGATTTCTTAAAATATTCATGTCAAATCACTCTGGATCCGAACACAGCTCACAGTTATCTGTTACTATCGGAGAGGAACAGGAAGGTTACCCATGTGCCTCACTGTCAGTCTTATCCTAGTCATCCAGACAGATTCACTAATTATACTCGTATTCTCAGTAAAGAGAGTCTGACTGGACTTTGTTACTGGGAGGTGGAGTGGAGAGGAAAAGTTTTTGTAGCAGTCGCATACAAGAATATCAGCAGAGCAGGAAATCATAATGAATGTGTATTTGGATGTAATGACAAATCTTGGGCATTAGAGTGTCACTCAACCAGTTTTAAATTTGGTCACAACAACATCTGGACCTCCATCTCAGCTCCAGTTTCCTCCAGAGTCGGAGTGTACCTGGACCACAGAGCAGGTATTCTGTCCTTCCACAGCGTCTCTGAATCCATGACTCTGATCCACAGAGTCCAGACCAGATTCACTGAGCCGCTTCATGCTGGAGTTTTGCCTTGGAACCGAGGCGACTCTGCTGAGTTCCACAAACCCAATTAGATTTTCTCTCTTTTATCTGACTGTTGATCAGAATTCATTGTTCTGATGTCTCTGCTCTGTTCTTTATTTTTCTGGTTTAAATATTGTTCTCTGTGTTTTCACACATATTTCTCTTCATGTAAATCTAAACTTTTCTGGGCTCTAATGGTTTTGCTTTTATATTTGTATTAATTTGGATGATCTGGTTTTTCTTCCTGTTCTGCAGAACAAATGTTGTTCTTCCTTAAATCAGTTGAGATTGAAGTGACCTTTCTTCTGTTTTCTTTATTGTAATCCAAATAAGAAATTGAAACCAACATCAACTTTGAACTGATGCCAATCATTGTTTTTAAATTATTTTCATTCATATCAAGAAAATAAATGTTTGCTGTTTTGTCTCTTTGTCTTTTATCAATAAAACAAATTGTTGTAGCATAACCACTATGCTTGTTTTCTTTTGAATAAATACATTAAAGAGTAAATATATCAAGCTGTTTTTCAGAACAGTTTCTGTTATTTCATTGTTAAAAAATTATCCTAAATTTCAAACTGACTATTTGGGCAGCATCTTGCTGCCTTGGGATCACCAAATAAAAAGGGGCGTGTGAGTCAGACGCACACCGTCAGATCTGTGCAGCAGGAAACTTGACAGATGAATATTTAAAACAAACAAGTAAATCAAAGAAAAGACATAAAATGGCAATCGGAGTTCGCCCCTGCACCACAGATCGTGGATTTATTAACTGGATCGTAGCGTGGACCCAGGAAACGCTGGCTGGTGCGAGAGGATGCCGTCGTGGTGAGATGTAGACTTTATTTTTCTTTTTTGGATTTTTGGTGGTACCACTATTTTGTCATTTTGGATTTTTCATTTTGGATTGGGACTTTGGATTAAAAAGGGGAAATACTCCAGGACTTTGGGGGTTTTTGAGGATACGGGACTCTTTTGTGGACATTATTCTGATTGGAATGAAACGGTCATTTTTGGACATTTATTAATGTATTTTTGCTGATATTTTTCAAATCTAATCTATAATTATTTTTGAGGGATTTTTGGTTACTGATCTATTTATCAGAATAACTACTATTATTTCTTAATATTATGGTTTTTGAATAAATCATTGTTGCTAAAAGTCAACAAAAGTCATATTAAGTGGTTGGATATTTATTTTCTTATTGAACTAACAGTGTAACATATTATTACAGAACCCTGCACTGTGCGTTGCAATTTGAAGAAATTGTGAGTTCTGTTTTAAATCAAGCTGAATTTTACATGTTTACAGATAAATGAGGACATTTTTCTATTTATTATTACAATAAATTATTAATTTGATCATCTAACATGCAGAAATATGTCCTTCACAGTGTCTCATGATGATAGAGAGTTTTAGGGCTTTTTTAATGGAAACAAGGAGACAAAGGTAAAATTTCCAATTCTGCTCTTTATTCTGCAGGTTGTAAAAACCTGATAACTCTTCCTCATCTTCCTGCTCTAAATCATGTTCAGTTCCTCTCTGACCACAGATCTTAAGACCTGAAAACAGACACACACCTCTAACACTCCTAATGTGTACAGGAACAACAGGAGCAACAAGGTGCTGCAGATCTCCATGTTTTCCAATCAGGCTGAAATATATTGGGATGAAAACAAACATGCTTTAGTAGAATAAACCCCCAGGTATAGAGATAGAAGTCTGATCTTTGAAACAAACCAAAAGCTGTGAAATATGTAGAAAATTCAGCCAGTTGTGAGGATTTGATTTGCACAGACTCATCCTCCTTTCAAAGATCCACACAGACTGCTGCAGTTTCTGTATTAACTCTAATGACTCCTCCTTCCACCCTTCCATCCGGGGTCGGGTTCTGGATTCAGCAGCCTAAAAGAGAGACCCAGACTTCCCTCTGGTCAGCTCCCAGTGTTCCCAGGCTAACATAGACAAACACTGATCAACATTTGATGTGCAATGATGGCACTTCGCAAAATATGATGCTTACTGTGTGGTGTCTTTTATAACTTTGTACTTTTTTGTTTTTACGTTGTAAAGCACTTTGAGCTCTCTTGTTGCTGAAATGTGCTACTAATAAATTTGATTGATGATGCAGCAGAAATAATGTGATGCTGGACCTGATGGGTGCAATGTTGTTCCCCAAATTCCTTAACAAAACATTGTAAATTTCTTTATGCTAGTGCTCAGAGAATAAATGAGAAATTATGTACTTAACTGTGTTGACCGACACATCAGGATTTTTCTTGTTCAAAACAATAAGATTTGAAAACTCTACATTTCTGGCATTTTCAACCTATCAGTGATTTGATGAGGTCTCTAAGGAGCAAACCATGGACCTCCAGCTTGGTATGTTTCCATAAATGTTGAAATTGTTCAACAACTCCTAAATTTACGGATGGCTTCAATTATCCAGGAGCAACTTTTCTTTTACCCAGACCCTGGTTGGTTTAATGGTGTCACTGACTCTAAAACAGATCCTCAACAATTATGTAAAAGACTAAACAAATAAGTCAATATCCGTATGAGCCAAATAAAAAAAGGACCTTTCAACATCATTGTGGTAGATAACACTGAATTATCTAAAGCATAAATTTAATTATAAACAGTAAATATATATTTTTCCATCTACTTCATCAACAGCAGATAGAGCAATTAAATTAAATGTTTCCCATCATACAAGTCAGTTATTTAATTTACCTAGCAGCATTGAGTCTTACTTCATTATCTGACACTATGGAGAGATTAGATTTTAAAGTCCTGACTTTTGGTAACTCAGTCAGTTGTTTCGAACAGATGAATATTAAACTTTGGCATTTTTAACTTTAAAAGCCTTTATCTCTCTGGAATAGCAGCCTGACATCCCTCCCTCTTCTTCCTGCTCTGAAACCTTGCAGCTGGGTGGAGCAAATGACTCCTGAAGCTGAAAGCTGATTGGCTGCAGCCTTTCTGCACTGACACGTGATTCATAGAGCAGAGACAAAAACTGTTTCTGTTCCCAGGAAGTGAAACTCACACAGTCACTGTGACTCAGAGGAGAAATGGAGCAGCAGGCAATTCAGCTGGACCGAGAAACCTTCTCCTGTCCGATCTGCCTGGATATACTGAAGGATCCAGTGGCTATACCTTGTGGACACAGCTACTGTATGAAGTGTATTAATGATCACTGGGATCAAGAGGATCAGAAAGGAATTCACAGCTGTCCACAGTGCAGAAAAGCCTTTACACTGAGGCCTGACCTGGAGAAAAACACCATGTTAGCAGGTTTAGTGGAGCAGCTGAAGAAGACTGGACTCCAAGCTGCTACTGCTGATCACTGCTATGCTGGACCTGAAGATGTGGCCTGTGATTTCTGCACTGGAAGAAAACTGAAAGCCATCAAGTCCTGTTTAATCTGTCTGGTCTCTTACTGTGAGAAACACCTGCAGCCTCATTATGAAGTGGCTCCTTTAAAGAAACACAAGCTGGTGGAGCCGTCCAAGAACCTCCAGGAGAACATCTGCTCTCAGCATGATGAGGTGATGAAGATGTTCTGCCGCACTGATCAGAAGTCTATCTGTAGTCTCTGTTTACTAGATGAACATAAAGGTCATGACACAGTGTCAGCTGCAGCAGAAAGGACTGAGAGGCAGAGAGAGCTGGAGGAGAGACGAGGAAACATCCAGCAGATGATCCAGGACCAAGAGAAAGATGTGAAGCTGCTTCAGCAGGAGGTGGAGGCCATCAATCGCTCTGCTGATAAAACAGTGGAGGACAGTGAGGAGATCTTCACCAAGCTGATCCGTCTCCTCCAGAAAAGAAGCTCTGAGGCGAAGCAGCAGATCAGATCCCAGCAGGAAACTGAAGTGAGTCGAGTCAAAGATGTTCAGGAGAAGCTGGAGAAGGAGATCACTGAGCTGAAGAGGAAAGACGCTGAGCTGGAGCAGCTCTCACACACAGAGGATCACAACCAGTTTCTCCTCAACTCCCCCCGACTGCCAACACTCAGTGAGTCGACACACTCATCCAGCATCAACATCCGTCCTCTGAGACACTTTGAGGACGTGACAGCAGCTGTGTCAGAGCTCAGAGGCAAACTACTGGACGTCCTGAGAGACTCATGGACAGACATCTCACTGAAGGTCACTGAGGTGGATGTTCTAATGTCAGAACCAGAACCAGAACCAAAGAGCAGAGCTGGATTCTTAAGATATTCATGTGAAATCACTCTGGATCCAAACACAGCATTCAGACGGCTGAGACTATCAGAGGGGAACAGGAAGGTGACATTGATGAAACGCAATCAGTTTTATTCTAGTCATCCAGACAGATTCACT
>NW_015112947.1:122766-124632 GCF_001443285.1 Poecilia latipinna | reverse complement strand
GAGAGACTCATGGACAAACATCTCACTGATGGTCACTGAGGTGGATGTTCTACTGTCAGAACCAGAACCAACGACAAGGTCTGAATTCTTAAAATATTCATGTGAAATCACTCTGGATCCAAACACGGCTCACAGTTATCTGTTAATATCAGAGGGAGACAGAAAAGTGACAGTGATGGATGAACCTCAGTCTTATTCCAGTCATCCAGACAGATTCACTGATTACTGTCAGGTTCTGAGTAACGAGAGCCTGACTGGACGTTGTTACTGGGAGGTGGCGTGGCGAGGGAGTGAAATTTACGTAGCAGTCGCATACAACAATATCAAAGCAGGAAGTGGGAATGAACGTAAATTTGGAGGTAATGACAAATCCTGGGCTTTGGAGTGTTCCCAAAACAGTTTTAAATTTGGTCACAACAACATCTGGACCTCCATCTCAGGTCCAGTTTCCTCCAGAGTCGGAGTGTACCTGGATCATGAAGCAGGTACTCTGTTCTTCTACAGCGTCTCTGAATCCATGACTCTGATCCACAGAGTCCAGACCAGATTCACTCAGCCGCTTCATGCTGGGGTTTGGATTTGGAACATTGGAAACTCTGCAGAGTTCTGTAAACTCAAATAGATTTTTGTTCAGATTATTGACTGGGATTTAATGTTCTGATGTCTCTTTTTAGCTTTTATGTTATTTATTTTTCTTAGTCTAATTTAAAGATATTTATGTATTTTTTTAAAAATACATAAATATGTTGTGCCTACAACTGTGAGGAACTGTACTTCACACAGACAACTAGGCCAATGGAATAAAACTCTGAATCCCAGAATGCACCTCACCAACCCCTTTTCAGTTTCTAGGAGCAGCAAGAGGAGGAGTTGCACTGTAACATAACATCATGTTTTTACAGAAACCCTGTCCTGAAGGAAGTCGGTCTCTTTTGCACATGATTGCTGCATTGGAAGGACCATTTTCTTAGCTTGACAAAGTGAAGTAAAGCATCTTTGAAGAAACGTTAGATCCAATGTAAATATTCAGTAATCTGTGTCTGTATTCCAGTCAAGGAATAAGATTTGACCCTGAATTATTTGGAAGTGATTTTGGAAAATATGTTTGACAATACATACAATGAATTGGTTTACGTTGCCTACCTCAGGGATATCCTGATGTTAATTGGTCAAAACTGGACACAAAAAAGGCGTCTGGTCTTCTTTTTTTCCACAACAGTAGCCTCCTTTGTCTCTATGAAGGATGTAAAACTAAGTTTTATGGTCACTTGAAGAAAATAAGAAGTGAGGAGGAAGGGTTTGTTTTGTCACATACCTTGTTTTAACATTCACGTGTTGTTCCTTTTATCTCAGAAGTAAGTAATTGGAGCAGCTTTGACGCCACATCCAAAGTAGCAATGTTCCAGTTGCCATAGTCGAAGAAGTTGGGATTTCAAAATGGCAGCGTCCATGTGGAAAGTTCGCAGTACCTGTTTCAAACATCATGTTAATCTTTAGTTTCCACATGCAAACAGCACTTTCAATGAGTTCAGTTTACATTTGCAAGCATTACATGTAATGCTGATTTTAGATGCACTCTTACACACTCTTACATTTTCCACAACATCTTATTACTGCTGATGTGAGGAATGGCCATATTAAAACGTGAACTCGACTTTACAAATCGTAACTGGGGGTAGTCAGGAGTTTCTCTCTCTTCTCGAGTGAGACGTCTGACTTCAGGGGGCATTCCAGTAGATTTTTGTAACTGGGAAGTCAGAATTTCTGATTTCCGGCTACAAATGGATCAGCAGGAGGTGGAGGCCATCAATCACTCTGCTGATAAAACAGTGGAGGACAGTGAGAAGATCTTCACTGAGCTGATCC
>NW_015112947.1:116395-118764 GCF_001443285.1 Poecilia latipinna | reverse complement strand
TCTCACTGATGGTCACTGGGGAGGATGTTCTACTGTCAGGACCAGAACCAGAACCAGAACCAACGGCAAGGGCTGGATTCTTGAGATATTCATGTGAAATCACAATGGATCCAGACACTGTACATAATAATCTGCATTTATCAGAGGAGAACAGGAAGGTGACGGTGCTAGACCAACTCCGGCCGTATCCCAGTCACCCAGGCAGATTCCCTGAATGATTCCAGGTCCTGAGCAAAGAGAGTCTGATTGGACGTTGTTACTGGGAGGTGGAATGAAGAGGGAATGTAATTTATATCACCGTTTCATACAAAAACATAAGCAGAGTGGGAAATGAAAGTGGATTTGGGTATAATAATAAATCTTGGTCATTGTATTGTTACCAAGACAAATTTGAATTTCGGCACAAGAAGAAGCCAACCTCCATCTCAGTTCCAGTTTCCTCCAGTGTACCTGGACCATGAAACAGGTATTCTGTCCTTCTACAGCGTCTCTGAATCCATGACTCTGATCCACAGAGTCCAGACCAGATTCACTCAGCCGCTTCACGCTGGAGTTTGGATTTTTGACTATGGAAATTCTGCCGAGTTCTGCAAGCTGGAGAAAAAGACTGTTCAGAAATAAAATGTTGGATTTCTCTTTGCTTTTATTTTGAAAACCAGTTGTATCAGTTTGCTGCTGCTTTCCTCTCAACATGTTTCTCCACATAGAAATGTAAACTAATTTCTTACTTTTTTAAATTTGCCGACGTTGAGTTGTTTGACTGTATCTCTATTTTGTGGGTCCAGAAAGAAAAAAAATATTTTTATGTTTTGCGTCATTGGTGTTTAAAAATACAAAATAAACTTCTGAACATTAACAGATTCATTATGTGTTGTCACAAAACGGGTTCAGCTATATTCCTATTCCTAAATTTAATTGAATTTATTTGCAGCAGAACTTTTCTTTGAAATGTTTTTCTTCATGATTATACCAGATTTAAAAAGTTATTAGTAATTTGTTTCAACTGTAGTATCAGGCAAACTACCAGAGGAGGGCGCTGCAGTCCTGCAGCCAGATCTGTAGTAGAAGTTAAAGAGCTTCACTCCGTCTGGATTTGTTGATAAACATTATTTTTCTCCCATCAACTGGGTCAAAATTACTCCTAAAATGCTAAAAATGTAACTCAATTATTTTTCAAATTTAAAAACTTTTTGTATTCATAAAAAAGTAAAAGCTATTCATGAAATGTATGCATAAAATTACATAAAATTGGTTTGAAGATTTTTCCAAGGTGTGATTAAAAAATATGAATTGAATATAATTAATTCTCATTTTCAAGCAAAATAAAACTGCCTTCCAAAAATCAGATTAAGATTAGAAGAAAGAAACAACCTCATTGTGATTCATTTAAACAGGTTACTTCATTGTTTTCTTGTACAAACAGAACAAAGAAGACATTTTGGTGTGACTGTAGCAGCATAAATGGTGCGCTGCCACTTTAAGGCCAATTTCAGCTGCTGCATATAAGCAAGCCTTTACCTGAATCTGCTTCCTTTGTTTGCACTGTTCTGGGTAAGCGTGGCTGTTTTATCGTTTGTCTGCTTTAATAATGGCTATTAATACTAATTGGTTTATCTGCTTAGCCTCCTTTGCTGCACCTCCAATATCTGGACCGATCTGTCCGTTCGTTCATTTGCTGACAGGAAGGTAAGGGCTTAGCGTGGCTAGGTAACATCTACCCCATGTAAACAAAACCTTCACATAGCGTTTTCTTACAGTTGCACTGCATCTAGGCGGAATTGGGAATCTGATTATTTGGCAGTGCAGTCATTTATCAGTTCACAGGTAAGCGGCTGCTGCAAGTTATGTTTTTGTTAGCAGTTGTATTAATAATTTCCTTTATATTCTTTTTAGCCTTCTGGCTCATCAGCAATGAGCCTGGAGTGACACTTGCTGCTGTTTTGCCTACTTAGAAATTGTTTTAAAATACTAATCTGCACTTTCTCTGGGGATAAAAGTGCAACATTGTAGGGCTACTGTATCACTGTTTTACTTGTATTGTTTCATTTTCTTGTCTGTCTTTTAGGGACTGAGGCTTCTGTGGTGGTGACCCCTGGTGGCGGTGTCTTGTCTTGTGTGTTTTGTTGGAGCACCTTTTTCTTTGTTTGCTGTGTTTTTGTAGTGTCCAGGGTGGTCCCCTTTTCTGCACTGGATGTTGCCCCTTCCCTCACTACTTCCCCCATTGGTAAGCCTCAATTTCCTTTGAAATTTAGACATTTTATTATCTTGTCAAATGCATTCACTGTTTTAACCATTCAATTTCTCCGTAGATTATTGGAAATTAAAGATATTTTGAAGTTTAATAAATTTTGTAGAACTTTCTGAATCTT
>NW_015112947.1:95611-113762 GCF_001443285.1 Poecilia latipinna | reverse complement strand
AGGTGGAATTGGGGATCTGATTATTTAGCAGTGCAGTCATTTATCAGGTCACAGTTAAGCAGCTGCTGCAAGTTATGTTTTTGTTAGCAGTTGTATTAATAATTTGCTCTATATTCTTTTTAGCCTTCTGACTCATCAGCAATGAACCTGGAGTGACACTTGCTGCTGTTTTGCCTACTTATAAATTGTTTTAAAATACTAATCTGCACTTTTCCTGGGGATAAAGTGCAACCTTGTAGAGCTGTTGTATCAATATTTTACCTGTATTGTTTCATTTTTATTTTTTTTTTTTTGTCTTTTAGGGACTGAGGCTTCTGTAGTGGCGGTGGTGACCCCTGGTGGCGGTGTCTTGTCTTGTGTGTTTTGTTGGAGCACCTTTTCTTTCTTTGTTTGCTGTGTTTTTGTAGTGTCCAGGGTGGTCCCCTTTTTCTGCACTGGATGTTGTCCCTTCCCTCACTACCTCCCCCATTGGTAAGCCTCAGTTTCCTTTGAAATTTAAACATTTTATTATAATAAATCTTGTCAAATACATTCACTGTTTTGACCATTCAATTTGAGATCATTAGAAATTTAGACAACATATTGAAGTTTAATAAATTTTTGTAGAACCTTCTGACTCTCGTCTCCTCCTTTCCAGCAGAACTTACCTGTGTCCTTATTACATCACATTTTCCTGGAGTTATTCCAGGTGGCGTTGTTGGTCATTGTAACATTTTGTATTCTATATTTGGGTTCATAATAAGAAAATCCAACCCCAGGTTGCCACATAAAGAATGTTTAGTATTTTTGGGTTCCATCCAGATTCATATAGTGCCTAATCACTTTTTGTGCCTCTGGTTCCTCTTTTCCTGTAATGACTCCTTTTCTTTTAGTTGTCTCCTTATAGCGCATCTTCAAACAGCCTCTGCCTTTTTTAGAGCTTATTTTGTACTATACATTTTTTATTAAACACATTAAACAAGATAAATAAAATGTAAAATCAACAAATGGCAAAAAAAAAATACGCAATAAATAACATTTATTGTCCACCAGAGGGCTCTGCCTCTTGTATTGAGGCCTTTCAGATTCCAGCTGCAGACTTCAATTCCCAGAATGCTTTGCTCCAACCTGCCTGCTAGCATGACTTCCATCCTTCCATAGCAGCAGACGAAGAGGAAACGGATGACTTATCCGCGTCTCCGAGCCTGAAATCAGCCGCAAAAACACATCCGACTTTTTTATCCAGAGAACATTAAATCCTGTCTGAGCGTCTAGAACAGGTAAGACTTGTGACGGAGTCGAATATTAGATTTAAAGAAAACCGGGAGGAAGCTCTCTTGCTAGCTAGTTGTCAAATGAACAGTGAAGCAGGTAAAAACGGCCTGAGAGCTGCTCAGTGGTCGTTAATCTCCTTTATCTGTTTATTTTGTCGCTTTTTGTTTTCCTACCTGGCCAGATGACTCGGATGACCGTTTAAAGGGACATTCCGAAGTGTTGTGTTTTAGAGGCCTTGTCAGCTTGTTTATATCCGTCAGCTGCTGAAGATGTAAACAAACCTAATTTTTAAACCTGATCTAAAATATCTGGCTCTGTATAGACTTTCAAAGAGTTTGTTTACATGAATACTGAAATCAGTTTTAATTATATAATCTGTTCCCTCCCAGTAAAAATGTTTTACAAGGTTCTGGTGAAGCAGGCGTGTCCAGACACATCCTGGAAGGCTGAGGCGTGATATAACGTTAATATATTTAATCTTAATTTATTTAAACTTTACAATTATGTTGAAGTTTGAAGCTCTTGAGGTCATGTAGCTACAGCCCTGTGGATGATTTTGTCTGGCCCATCAGTCCACAAGAATATAGCAAATTTAAATTAGAGACTTTTATGGACAAATATTTTTTGTATCCAGTCAGTATTTCTCTTCAATTGTTTTTTGTTTTTTTTTTTTTTTCTTTGGGGGGAAAAAAAGAGGAAAATAACCGCTCCACAAAGTTGTAAAAATATTTACCTGTCATTTAAAACAGCAACTGTTCAAGATTGTGTTCATATTTTGGATCAACAATGATTTACAGCTTCCTTTACTACAACGTTTTGGCTACTATGCTTTATTAAAATATTGTCTATTTTGTATAGTATTGAAGAGATAAAAATAGTCAATTTCTTAAATCTTTTCAGTTTTAATAATTTTTAGAAAAATAACATTTTGGCCCTAATGTCACAAAGTTTGGACACCACCATGTTATATTATTTCTCTGGCATTCAATAGAAAACTCTTAAGGTAATAAAAGTAAAACTCGGTGCTGTTGTACTTGTTGTGTTTCAGTCTTTTTGCGTTCTTCCTCCTCCATCCAGTTATTTTCATGTTTTTCTGACGATCCGGTTTTCTTCCTGACGTTGAAGTAGCTGCTTGATCAAACCAGTTACACCTGCACCACCATCATCCTCACTGGGATCATTTCCTCCTTAAATGTTTTAGATCAGTTTGCTTTAGTGCAGCGTTCCAGCAGTCTGAGGTTATTCAGTCGTCACCAGAACGAGTCTAAACTCTTTCAACTCCAATGTTTTTTGTTTTGCTTGTATAAATCTCTATGAGCTTCTGCTCACACTTTTATATGCTCTTACTGCTTTTGGCTATGATGGTAGAAGTTTTCTTTGACAATTTCCTTCAGTCTGTCTGAAACCAGCACCTCTGGGTAAGGTGCAATTTGGAGGTGTGTGTTGCTTGTCACACACATTTCCTGACTCTTCTCAAAAGCTGCTATAAAAAAATAAATCAAAAAAATGTTTGACTTGTTTATTATTAATGTTCCTAAAAACTTTTTTTTTCTTTCAAAAAGTTCACATTTATTATGTTGTGCAAAAATAACATGGAAATAAATATCTGTGCTTCAGTCTGTATTTTCTAGCTCTGCAAGTCGTTTTTATCAACCGACCTGCAACTGAAACGTTTATTTCCCACAAAAGCTCAGCACGTGTTTTAAGACTGAATACAGCCACAAATGAGAAGTTTGAGGTCATATTTCCTGTCAGTAGAAACGAATTCATCACATGAATTCATTAAAACACTGGGGAATATTTAATTAGGTCATCAGATGCTGGGAAAGCTGCTTACCTTTTCTTTTTCTGAACTTTTGTCCCTTAGACACTCAAATTATCTGAGAACGTTAGAATAAAAGAGCCCAGCTGTGATACTTTGCTAAATTTATATTTTAAAAGTAAAACTGCCTGAAATGTTGGTGTCAAACCTCAACGGCTCATATTGCAGCTTTAATCAACCCTAGCTGAGCAACTTGGATCCATAATATTGATTTATTTTCTCTTAAATTAATAATGAATTTTGTTGGCCATGTCAGAGTTAAACCGGTTAAAACGTAACGATGCTTTGCGGGTTGAGAGGGAAGTGAAGAGGAAGCTGCAAACTGACTGTTCATAATGTGAGAGAAAATCAGCCTGTGGACTTAAAACCGTTTTATTGCCCCGGTTTTATCTGACCGGCTCAAACTCTGGGTTTGGTTTCATGCAGATCTCGTCAGGTTTTGTGTTTTATTTCTATTTTAGGACTTTAAAAGTCTTAGTATTCTTAATTATGCAAAAACAAAAAATTGAAACTTTTGTCTCAGATTTTGTGAAAAATGTGGATTTTGTGAACCTGAAGGAAACATCATCAGCAAAACACTGTTGGAGTTTGAAACATGTTTCTTGTTACTTTGTATGAAAACTACTAACAGTAAATGGAAATGTACAGTTAGTTTCACTTCCCTAAGGCGCTGAGCAAATACAGCAGAGGAGTTACGGCTCTATTAATAGCTTCCTGAGTCACAGGAAAAGATGTAAAATATAAATATTCTAGTTAAACTCAGTAAAACTGCAGATTGAGAGTTTGCGGAAATTGCTGTTAAAGGCCATATTTATTTAAGGTTAATTTAAATGGCAGACAAACATTACCTGAGGTAAAACAGTAGCTATGATTGCTGTATTGGGTTTCTGAATAACTTTAAAATATTAAATTGAAGAAATGAGTCACTAGTTTTAGGCAGAGTAGTGAAAAGAGCAACATGAGAACAGCAGCAGCTTTTATTTTGAAAAAGAAGCTGCTTTTACTCCAGAAATTCACATTTTAAGCTTTTTGCTGCTGAACAATTTTTACAGCAGTCACACTGCTATTTAATGAGTCTTTAATTTTAGTAAGAAGTTAGTTTAAAGGACTGAACTGTAAAGTTTGAAATATTCAAAAATATTTATGTTACATTCAAAGATATTGCATGTTTATTAATTTTCATATTATATAACTCAAACAGAACCTGATTAGTAACATTTGTTTGAGGGAAATGCACATCAATGGTTTTAAGTAAGTTTTCAAGCAGAACTGCAGAAAAACCTCTGACCTGACAGGTGATGTTTTGTTTCTTTTCTATCTCAGAGCTGCAGTGGTTAGCTAAATGTTTCTAAATTTAAGATTATCTTGAGACGAGATAAAATATTTGAACATTTTGCCTTTTTCTGAGTTGATCTTTTTTTAAGACTAAATATCTGTAATTGTCCCTAAAGATGATCTACTGTTTCTCTCTTCTGTTTGGACATGTTTGGTTTTGTTTGTGGTTCCTAATCAAACCGAGTTTAACGGGCTCTCAGTTATACAAACACCAAGAATCTTTCAGTATTTCATCTCAGAAAGACGGATACGAACTGCAGGTAGTTTTTTTTTAGCATATACACGTAATTGTCATTTGTATTAAAATGTAAATGTATCTTCTGGTTATCACTGAAATGACTAAAAGAAAACATGTTATAGAGTATGGAAGGGGACCAAGGACACGTCCCTGTGGTGCACCACAACTCAGCTGAACTATGAAGAATTTAAATGTATACTCAGGCATTAAACAAATAAATAAAAAATGTGTATTCTTCCAGATGCTGTGATGCCGTTTTCCTCCACAGTTTGACTGCAAACGGCCACATGACCCAGCGCTGCGGCCTGTGAGAACGCCGTTCTGAGTAGTGGGCGGGGCCTGTCCTGTCTGGGGGCGGGGCCAGCGATGGACAGCAGGTGCAGCAGCGTCGACTCGCGGCTGACCGGCAGAGGGCCGAGCTCGGTCAGCAGCACGCCGCTGTCTGCCCGGGTGGAGACGTACGAAGCCGGGGAGAAGAAATGCATCTCAGACGTTCGGAGGACATTCTGCCTCTTCGTCACCTTTGACCTCTTGTTCATCACTCTGCTCTGGATTATTGAGCTAAACGTAAGACAAGTGTTTTTGCACTGCATGTCGGTAGCACTGCATGTCCTAAAATAACTATTTTGTTGCTTTTGAGCAATAACTTTCCAGAGAAACTTTAACATATTTAAAACTGAAGCTTAAATTTTATCCAGTTGAACTGGAGTTAATTATTGACTCCCAGAAGAAAAGACGGTATTGAGATAAATGATAATATTGTTGTTTTAAGATCATTTTCAAGTAATATAATGGTAATGGCATAATAATACAAGAACATGGTCTTAAATATCATTTTAAATATTCAAAATAAATAAACAGAAACGGCAAATAAAAATAATTATGAAGTTTCTGTAAACCAAATTATCCTTCAGAAAAAAGGAGCTGAATGAGACCAAAGCTCAGAACTGAAGACGTTTGTCAGTTTTTGGTTGAGAAAAAAAAATTATCATGCAATTAATTGATTTATTGCTTATTGTGACAGGCCTACTTTGTTGTTGTGCAGCAAAAAATTTCAAAGCTTCTTAATGTGAAACAAATTGAAGAATCACTGGTTGTAAGTGATCCTGCAGCTGAACTTTGAAAAACTGAAGCGAACGATCAAAGCTCAGTCCTCTGCTGTTTTCCAAAATGGCTCCATGCAAATTTTATGTCGTCTGAAACACATAAAACCTTCAGAGTCGAAGTCATAGAAGTCCACGACGTGCAAAAAGGTCAGTTTATGTAATTCATTTTAGTATTTACTTACTAAAATGACTTTGTCATTTAGTAGGTAAATACTTTACTGGACACACATCCAGGAACAGGCTGAGTTACTGTCTGGTTTATAGCTTCGCTGTAATAAACTGCAGGTTGGTCGTCTGACTGCAGCTGGGTAGAAGGAGGTCAGGGTTTCTGCGGAGGAGCAGATCAAGGCCAGGCTTCTGCTCAGATTGAGGAAATGTTTGGTTTTTTGGTCAGACTCTTAAAAAGATCCAGTTACAGCTGGTTCAACCTCCAACACTGAAAATACACAAAATGACTTCTTTTTTTGATTTGTTTGGATGTCAGCAGTGACTCATCAGACAGAAGTGAATTTACTTCTGTCATAAACAGTTTTAGTGACTTTCTGACCTGCTACTTCCTCTTCAGCAGCTGAAGGGCAGCGCAGCTGGTGGCTCTGCTGCCCTGCAGCAGGAAGGTTCTGGGTTCAAATCCCAGCCTACTGTTTGCACTTCCCCTCTGGGTACTCCAGCTTCCTCCCATGGTTCAAAACACTCAGAGCAGAAATTAAACCAAAACTGTACAAAATAAATGTAGATTTTACATTAAAAAATGCTTAAAACTGCTTTGTCTAAAAATGTTTTACCCAGAGCTCGTTTTCACTTCACCTGCTTCAAATTCCCTAAAAAAAATGTAAATAAAACTAAAATCTTTCCAACGTTTTGCTTTCCAAGTTTTAACTGGTTAATCTGAAAAATAATCCTCATATCAGCCCTACGCTGTCAGCGTTACGCCATGCTGCTGTTAGAAATATTATTTTATCTGCAGATTCATCTTTTGCTACAGATGATTAAGAGTAAACGAAAGGAATGTTTTGTTATTGTATTTTAGGCAATAACATGAATTTCTTATTGAAAGAAATATATTTATTTGCATGTTTTAATGTATTTCTAATATTGTATGAAAAGACAGGTGGTTTAATTAAAAATCTGCAGAATTATCGATTTATGGTCTGAATGCTCTTCAGTAATCGTTAGTTTCAGCTGTAGATGAAAACATTTCCTCTGCTTTGAAAAGCTGTGAACTTTAAAATACTTTTACTATTAAACATGTTTATCATAGTTTCTAGTTAGTGCTGGTTAACTTTGAGCAATGCTTTTGGTTGGAGCCAAACGTTTACATGTAATATGATGAAAATATGAAGAGTATTTAATAATTTAACATGATTTTATTGACCAAAGGTTTCCGTTTCTCCCGCTGCAGGTGAGCGGAGGCGTTCAGGTGCAGCTGGAGAAGGAAGTGCTGCACTACGACTACCATGCCTCTTTCTTTGACATTTTTGTAAGACCGTCTCTAGTTTTTCTTTCATCATCTTTTATTCCATGTTTAATCTGAATTTAGTCTGAGCGGCTCCTTGTTTCCAGCTGCTGGCCGTCTTCAGGTTTGCAGCTCTCATCCTGGCCTACGCCATCTGCAAGCTGCGTCACTGGTGGGCCGTCGCTGTGAGTGTTTCTGCCTTTAAGCCCATTTTTCATCCTTTATTTAAATTAGAACAGAATCAGATTATTTTACAAAAATATATGGATAAAAGATCCAAACAAACTAAGTACAACTTTGGTTTTTCAGCCACATCTTAAAGGAAGTAAGGATGTTTATGGTCTTTGTCTAGTTTTGTGTTTCATATTTTCTATATTTGTTTATTTTATTGAATTAATTTTAAGTTCCTGGAAAAAGCTTGAAGGATTCATGTAGATTTTACAGACTGTGTGTTTTTGTCATTGTGCAGATAACCACTGCTGTCAGCTGTGCTTTCCTGATTGTTAAAGTCATTTTATCAAAGGTGAGAGGAAGAATAAAGCTGCTGCTGCTGCTGATCCAAAACTTCATGCACATATTTTTAGAAAGAATTTATCAGATATAATTACAATATCAGGTTTAATAAAGAGTCTGTTTCTGTTATAATCTGCTAAACTCTGCTGAACATGGGACTTATTTCACTTTTTACCAATGACCATTTACAAACATAAAAAACTAAAATCCTGGACCTTAAAGTGAGATTAGCTCAGACAAATCTGAATCTTCCACATTTTATAAAGCAGCTTATAAGTTTGTCCAGATGCTAAGCTAACAGCTAAGTAGCATTTTGCATCAGTGCTGATTTAGAAGCCAAAATTAATTGTTTTAAATTTTGTGGAACTTTCCGATGATAAAACCATCAAATCATCTGGATTTTATGATGAATATTAAAAAAACTCAGAAAATGTGTGAAGTTGAGTTTAAAAAATGCAGTAAATTGAATTCCTGATAAACGGTTTGTTGGTGTGTTTGTGGGCGCAGCTGCTCCTGCAGGGCGCCTTCGGTTACCTGCTGCCCATCGTCTCCTTCATCCTGGCCTGGATCGAAACCTGGCTGCTGGACTTCAAGGTTCTGCCGCAGGAGAACGAGGACGAAAGCCGTGAGTCTGCCGGTCAGATGAACAACCATACATGAACTCCAGGTCAGACCTGCTGACGACGTTTGTCCCGTCTGCAGGATATCAGTCGTTCCTGGACGCCGTGGAGCGCGCCCCTCTCATGGGTCCTGGTCCTCTATCCGACGGGCAGTTTTACTCTCCACCCGAGTCTCTAGCAGGTCACTTATCCTAACTAACATTTACTTCTGACCTTTACAGAGAAAAGAACCAGAACTTTTCCTGAATGTGGTTGTGTTTCTGTTAAATCTGTTTGGATCGTTTTCTGTCCTGCTTTCAGACTCTGATGAAGATCTGGAGTATAAACACGATCCAGAAAAATGCCTGATCCAGAAAGTCTCCTAACAGGTAGAAAACACTTCCTGCTGCAGATAAAGTGTCTCTGATGTTGAGCTGTGTGGGAGTTTCAGTTAAAGATGAACAAAAACAGCAGCAAAAATACAGATTTAAGATGTTAAGAAGGAGGATTAAAAGTTCAAAACAAGAAAAATAATAGCTGGACGATGTTTGATTACAAATTACTGAGGTTTACTCAGATCATGCAGCAGAGAGAGACCTCTAGTGGTGAGAACAGCACAGTGTGCCTAAAGCTGTCGTAGCCACATTTTTACCAATTTAAAATGCAGTTTGTTTTTTTTCCATGTAATATCTTAATGCATCAAATTGGTCCGTTTTTTAGAGATCAGATTGTTGCAGGTTCTTAGATTTAACTTTAAAGTCAATAGAGCCAATTTTGCAAAATAACGCAGATTTTCTAAAAATGTTTCATTTTGAAACTGAAATGTTACTATTTTCAGATCTGAGTTTCTGAAGTTAGAATAAATAGGTTTGAAGTTAAAACACATTGATTAACTTTTGTTCTCCTATTGAGCCAAACGGAGCGCCGGGCGGACGGACAGACAGAAAAATGGTCGGACATGGTCACCGTGAAGTCTAAAGTATGACGACAAGAGTGACGACTGCGAATTCTTTGAGTAAAGCTACATTTAGTCTGCCTCGCTCTGTGTCAACGCAGATCCCTACTTTGTTGATTTAACATAAAATTTGTGTTCAGCTGAATCTCCTGAGTTCAGGATGAAGAAGTCATTTTATTTCTGTCCACATGCAGCAGTGAAACATCAGGAGTTTCAGCTTTTCTACAAACATTCTGATGCAAAAAGTGACAAACTTGATGTTCATGTTTATCACAGGAGACATTCAGAGCTGGGAGATGATTTGGTTTACAGAGGCAGGTTTAAATCAGAGTTTTACAAAGTGGGCGGCCGCCAGGGGGCGCCAGAGGATCCTCAGCAAGTTGGAGGGAAAAAAGGAATCCAGTAAATTTAAAATCCTAAATATACAGTTTTTTAATAGTCATTATTGTAAAATTTAAGTTAAGATAACTTGTCGAAGATGGAGAAGGAGGATAAGAATAACTTTTATTGTCCCAAGGAAGGAGAAAGTCAGTAAAACGTTATTTCTTATGTTCATGTTTATGATTGGCTGCCAGTCAAATTTATCAAGTAGTTTTAACCTCAAGCCAGAAATAGAAAACATTTGACAAAAAAAAACAAACAAAAAAAAGACCGTTCTGCTTTCCTATGAAAAGACGGGTTTGTGGTGGGAAAGATTATCTGGTCATTTATTCGACATCAGATTAATAAAGTCATAATAAATAAAACCTGATGAAAATGTTCCACCACAGAACTCATTACCAACTAAAATCAGAAAAGTTTAGTACTTTAGACTGATTATTGATGTATTTTTAAGCTTAAATGTATTAAATTGCTGAAAAGCTGCTTGAGTTTGACCTGGTGAAAGGTTAAAGTTCACTGGTTTGTTCTGCAGGTTCCTGAAGACGTTCTGCTCCTCTGGACCTTCGGTTAAACTTCGGCCTTCTGCTTTCAGCCGTTTTCTGTTTTTGGACCTTTTGAGGGAATTCATTTTTATACAAAATGCACTTAAAGTTTGGTTGAACAAAAAGATCATTTTTCTGTTTTTAAAAAGAACTTTTTCAGATTTCAACCATGATTCACGTTTTGCTTTACATGTTTTTGGACACCTTGTCTTAAACTTACACCATGTTTACTGTAATATTTGGTTGTTTTGATTTTACTGTGACATAAATCCTGTGATTCGATGAAGGAACGTGTGACGGAGCAGTTTGAAGTCTGAACGAGCAGATCACTGATTTAGAGAGACTGAATTAAAGTATTTAAGGGAAAATGAGCCACAGGAAGGATCCTGCACTGTATGTATCATATATATCATATTAAACTGCTTTTAAAAGCTGCTGTAGGAGGAGGAAAGTCAAACGATGTAATTATAGCCGTCCTGATGCATGTCATCCGAACCGTTTGGTTTTCATGGAAAGCTTGTCTGTAAAATGGAACCAATAAAAAGTGAAACCTTGTTTCCTTTTGCTCTTGTTAGGATCTAATGTGGGACTTTTTAGGTGAAACAATTTCCTGACTTTGAAACAAGAATAGCATGTTCTTTTGTGTTTCCCATTTTGAAGAGTGGTAAGAAAACTCAGTGAAACAGGAAGTCATTGAGTTTTAGATAATTGTTTCCAAATACAGGGTCATTTTTTCCCCCAAATTAATTTTCACACATTTTTAAGGGACTTTAAGACTTTAATACAGGGTAGATGTTTTAAGGACTTTAAAATAATCAAATAAAAAGTGGTTTTCTGTAATGTTTTATTCAGTGTGTCACATTTTTAATCAACAGAAGTCAAGAAGGCAGGTGAGAACATCCGCATCCTGCCTCAGCAGTGCTGCGTCAAAAACACTTTTCTCCAAAATAAATAGGATACTGACTTCTTAGAAGAAAAAAAAACTACTAGCCTACGTCTGATCCCAGATCAGTCTGGAAACGATGAGATGAACCAGAAACGACAGAGAGAAATCTGAGGACGTCTGAGGTGAAGAACGTAACGTTGTAAACCTTCAGGCTCGTCTTCAGAGATCAGAGTGAACCTTCATCCTGTGAGCGTCGTTTAAAAAATGAGACGTGAGCAGCAACAGTTTAAATACAGACGTGACAAAAGTTTCTATTTCCTGCTCTTTTCTACATGAAGACAGTCGTGCTGAACATTTTACTCCATTCTACTGGTTCTAAAGTGTTAACACTGAAACTAAGCATCAGGTTTATTTTTTCTTCTTTTACAGCTTTATGAGATGATCTCTGTCTGCGACAACGAACAAAAACGCTCCATCAGATCCGATGTGCTGAATGTAACATTCATCCTGCATCTGTGAATATGCATCAATGTTTGGATTCATTTTTCCTGCATTAAAATAAAACCAGAAACTATTTTTAATCCAGGCAGAGTGCTGAGCTCAGCAACAGTTTGCTCCAAAATAAAAAGTTTGAGGCATTTTGCAGATTTTTTGTTAAAATCTCAACCTGCAAAAATGAAAAGTGACACAGAAACAAGAATTTTAAACTAAACAATTTGCACAAAACATAAAATAGGTAATTCTAAAGAAATAAAAACCCTAAAGGAGCAATAAAATGGTGCAGATGCATGACGGCTGTTTCACAATGAGCAGCTGCAAACCATCAAAACAGCAGAAATTAAATAAATACATCAAAATTAATAGTTTTATGTCTAATTTTTAAAAATGCAAACAAAAAATTGAATTTAATTTAAACATTAAGACATGTTATGAAAATGATTAGAACAGACATTTTTATTTTTCAATAAGGTCAGGGAGAATCTAAATTTGTTTTTTGAAAATTATTGCTGTAAAAATGTGATTTCTAAGGGTAAAGTATGAATATCTGTTGATTGTCCTAACATTCAGTTATGGTCAAGAAAATCAGATTATTAATCAATAAAAAGCCTATTGCAAAATGTTCAAATAATGAGGAAGTAATCATCATTTTGAATATTTTATTTAAAGTATTTTTTGAGTTCTAAGTTTCTAAACCTTAATTAATAAACTGCAGTTTTCTGTTCTTCAGTTTAAAACTTGTATAAATGTCTGAATTATTATCAGAAGCTTCAGATTTAGATATTTATTTGCAGTTTTCTGTTTCAAAAGAGCTGGACTGAGTAAGGAATTTATAAATATTAAAAAATGCCTTTACAGCAGAAAAAAAACCAAACAGCAGTCTGCATCCTCCAACTGAAGCTTTTGTTTTTTAGACAAGCAAACTTCCAGATAAATTCAAATGTTAAATGTAAAACAGATTAGATGCAATTATGGTGATAATCTGGTGCTGCATCTCTGCCTGCAGTTCCCAAAGTGACCAGCAGGTGTCCCCAGAAAACACTATTTAGAGATTTGTGTTTTCAGAAAATTTTAGATGCTGATTTGCATTTTACAGAGAAAATACAGAAATTTAACTCATCTCATAAAGAAAAAATTTGTTCTAAATGTAAAAATCTTAAAATTTATGGTTGAGTTGTTCAGATTTCCTTAAATGTGGTACATTTAGTGGATCCAGTTCATTATGTTTCCACATAAAAAAGTCAACCGGTGCTGATATTTTAAGAGAGAATTACTTTTCAGATTCAGAAAGAAACATGTGACCATATATGATGTTTTAATTATCCTGCTAATGTAGGGATTGTACTCAATGCTGTGCCTTATTTAGGATTTGTAGAAAATGTTTGCAACTAATAAAATTAATCTATTTTTGAATGATTTACAACAAAAAAGAAAAAAAAATCAAAACATTAACCTTATCTGTGTGTTCACGAATCAATAACATATCAAATTAAATTTCAGTTTGGGCTCTGGTAAGGATGCTACCCTAGAGGCGTCTCTTCCAGGTGATTTTTAACTCTTTACCGTTTTTAAATCATCAGTTTCTGCTTGAAGACTTCATGATGGAAATCTCCATCATCTCTTTCAGGCAGACGGATCCAGACGGTTTTTACATCAGAAACACTGAAACATGTCGGAGGAATGTGCAGAGGAATGAGGTCCGGACTTTGTTCATGGTTCCTGTTTACACCTTCAGCAGGAGAGAGCCTGAGGAGCTTCCTGTTACAGCTGGGAACACTGGGATTCTGCTGTGGGAAGTGGGACTGGGCAGCGTGGAAAGGTCTCAGAGCTGCAGCTGCTAACCTGGAAATCTCTGCAGAACGTCCCTCCTTCCAGCCACAGAGGAAGATTCCTAAATCATTTCAGGCCGAATTTCTCTAAACTCTTTTAAAAAAACATATTTTAATTTTTACAGTTGTTAAAAAGCAGAATAGTTACTTTTATGACAGTAATTGCAACAAATCAGGTCCAGGCCAGAAATGTATTTTAGAGATCATATTAGATTTAAATTTGATTTTATGAGATAATATTCAGCAGAAACACGTGAATAAAATTCTGAACTTAAAGTTTTGCTGAACAAATATTAAGTCACCAGTGGTGGGCACTACAAGCTAAAGAGCTAGCTACGCTAACCCTAAAGCACTAATCATAAACATTAGTTCCACTAATGCTAGTCTGCTAAACTAACATTTAGAGGAAGCTAATGCTAATGCACTAAAGTCAATGACACAACGTAGCATAGCGCCCTCATCAGGATCACTGTTGAATAAACCTCTCACTCATGGTTTCAGTTTTATAGTTGCTGATTTTTGCGGTCAGATCCAACACAGGATATCTGCAGACTGTAAAGAGCTACAGTTCTTATTGCACACTTTCCATTTGCTCAAAAAAGTTTCAAGAAGAAAGAGGTGAGGAAAAGGAACCAATGTATAAATTATTTCAAAATAAGAGCATGTAGATAAACGTCTACATACATGAAGTTGATAAACAAAACTTCAATATAAAAGTTGAACATTATTCAATTGAACGTTTACAAAAACAGCCAAATAAATTAGGTTTAAAATTTATCCGGAAAAATTAATTTAGGGTAAGCTAAGTGCGCTAGCTCTGCTATTAGCGCATTAGCAGATTAGCGAAAGAGTGCCCACCACTGTCAGTTACTAATTTTAATATGTTTATAAGATTAAAACAAAACCCTGTGTACTGCGGCGCAGCTTGGCTCGCTGATTGCTTGAATTTCATTTTATTTTGGTCCTTGTACATTAATGAACGTATAATACTGTTATAAATATACTGGATTTAGCAAAATGCTGATTTCCATCTGTAGTCCCTCAGAGTGATGAAGCTTTTATTCACCCGATGAGCCCAAATAACGACTCTGTGGTTCTGCTGCGCAGCAGAAATCGGCCTGCAGGTGGCGATAAAGTTAAGCTACAGCAGGAATGGCGTGGCGGTGAGGCTGCATCTCAGTGGAGCTAAACCTATTCTGCGATCGCTAGCAGCGCTGGAGGTCATGAAGAGGTTTCTATATTTACTTCCCTCCAGAGGAGAGCAGTGAAGTACAGCGAACTGAGAATTCAATCTCGCTGTTTCACACCGTTTTCCGTTCACAGCTGAGAGACACAACTTGATTTGGAGCCACATGAAGATCAGCTGCTTGTTGTCAGTGCATCTGCTGCTGTTCTGTCTGAAATATCTCAGCTATTTCCTTCCTGGAACTGGAGGAGAAACGCTGCTCCTGTTCAGGTTGAGCTGCTTGCTGGGCTGCTGAGACGAACGGATGGATTGTACGGAGCAACAAAAGGCCCGACTGACCCGTTTAAAACATAAAAACAAACATAAAGCTGGACTCTAAACGCTGTTTTCACGTAGCACCATGCCATCGGTTTCCAGTTCCTAACACTGAATCATCCTGTATCACATTTCCAGGAGTTTTTTTTTTTTGTTTTGTTTTTTTTAAGACAAGGACGAACATCGCTCGCGTGACGGTGAAGAAACGAAGAAGAAGAAGAAGAAGAAGAAGAAGAAGAAGAAGAAGCAGACGGATGTGAGGAGAAAGCCGAGGTATCCGTCCGGGAGAGTCCTTCAGTCTGTCGGGGAGATTTCTGCTTGTTCATGTGAGGATTGAGGTGACAGAAGGCACGTGTAGCCAGGGCGCACTGCAAAGCTGGATCTTACTTTTGGTCTAGTTTCTACTGCAAATAATTCAGTACACTTTAAATAAGAGAAAACTAACTTAAAAATAATGTTTCAGCTAATAATATGAGCTTGCTTTAAGTCAAAAATTAATTAACATTGCAGAAAAAGTCCTAACTGGCAGATTATTTCACTTATAACAAAACATTTTTCCCATTTTATAAGTGAGATAATCTGCCAATAATCACTTTTTTCATCAGTATTAAGGAATTAAAACAAGCTCCTATGTCTTACTGATAAGTTACTTATAAGTTAGTTTTGTCTTATTTTAAATGCAATAAGATATTTGCTTTAGAAACTAGACTAAAAATGCCTGGTAAGATTTAGTGTTTTTGCAGTGTGGGGGCTTTATGAGCAGTGAACCGCCGTCCATCCAAACAGCCGACTGAGCTTTTCTCCGCGTCACAAAGAAATCTGCCCTCCAGCAGATTTTTATCTTTTTTTGTCAGAAAAGCTCAGAGCTTTCTGCTCACTAGAACATGTGAATGAATCTGGGCCTCCGGCGGTTTAAACCCGAACTGAGACGTGTTCCAGTGAGCAGGCCGGGGCCGGAGCCGGAGCCGGAGCCGGAGCCGGGGCCGCTGCAGTCGGACCCGCAGGGGGCGGGGGAGGAGTTATTGCTTTCAGCTCGTTGCCGGGGCAACTCTGCGTGCTGACGCCTCGGTTGAGGGCGTTAGCGGCGTGCGGCGCGGCCATGTCGGTGCGCGGGATGTTGACGGGGCAGGAGCGGGTGCGGGCGTGGCCCTTGTGGCCCCCCGGGTGGCACACGAGGCTTCCCACGGTGTCGACAGGCGACAGGTGGCGCTTCAGCCAGCGCTCCACCCGCTCCTCCCTGTACTTGATGGAGTACCAGGTGAGGAAGATGAAGAGGAAGCCGAGGAACTTGAGGCTGGCGGCCAGGCCGAAGTAGACGAAGCGCAGGGAGGTGACGTCGTACTCCCAGCAGGAGCCGTGAACGCCGCAGTCCTGCTGCCACAGCATGCAGGTGGTGTCGATGACGGCGCCGAAGTAGATGGGCGTCGGGATGTAGGCTGGGAGGAAGAGGAGGGAGAGGAAGATTCAGAAACGACTTTCAATTCAGAAACCAATTTTTCTTTTCAAACGGTCTACAGATTCTGTTTGACGAGACGAAAACACAGAAGCTGCGTTTAGTTGACCACATAACTGCGCAACTTGAAATTTTGAAAATAAATTCTCCTAATGGAAACACGCTAATTTCGTAAAAGTTCTCGTTTTTTTTAATAAAATGTTATGCCACCATGATGAAGTGGTTTAAAAGATGGTTTATTTCGCATGATCAACAACCAAATGTTACCACTGGTGCAAACCATGAAGAAGAAAACAGGAAGTGGTTGGATAATCATAGCATGCATGTTTTTAAAGTCTCATCAGATGGTCAAACTTATTCATGTGTGATTTTTACCTCTTACTTATTTCACAGAAATGCTACAATTGCAACACTGTTTTTTCACCATCAGAGGAATATTGACAAAGTTTTGCAAACATTTGTAAAGCAAAAGCAGCTTCTGTAAATAAAAAGATAATTTATTTAAATCTTTGTGTAACTGCCTGGCTTTTTTCTTAAATAAAAAATATCAAAGAATCATCTACAATTTAATTTTACAAAAAGATGAAGCAGACAAATTATTTTTTTAGCATTTTGAATTGATTCAGGATTTCCAGGATGAAGAATTGTTTTATTTATGTGAAGAGAAAACAGACCCGAAGTTTAACCAACAACCAAACACTGAGTTTGTTTCTGCTCACCAAGAGTCCTGAGGAGAACAAACTGCATCCCCAGGGCGAACGGCCGCTCCTGCTCTGCAACAGACCTGCAGCACAAAACACAAACACGCTCAGAAATGTAAAAATTAAGAGAAAAACAAGAAACAGCTGCAAAAACACACAATCTTACCAGTTTGTGTAAGATTGTGACACGTTATGTCACTTATTTTTCCATGTTGTATGTGAATAATTTGACAGTGAAACTAGTATTTTTTTCAATTGGTAACAAGGAATTACTGACTTAAATCAAGCTCCTGTATCTCGCTCGAGAGTTATGTGTGAGTTAGTTTTTTCTAAGCCATTTGCACGAGAAACTAGACAAAAATACTTGGCAAAATTTGTGTTTTTGCAGTTTACTGCAATATTTCACAGTCCCTTTTAAGGTGGTGGTTCCCACAATTTTTCCTTCCAAGTAACTTTCTATTAACATGGATGGAAGTTGATGTTTCTTGAAACCCAAAAGTTTTTTCGTTACGACCCCCTAGTGGCTACAAATGGTACAATGCTTCAGCATATTTCATATTTCATTGTAAAGTTCTTAGGTCAACTCTGTTGACCTAAGAACTTTAGGTCAGAAGCAGAAGAGAAAGCGAATTACCTGAGAGTGACGATGATGGCGGAGGGCTGGGCGCAGGCGGTGATGAGCGTGACGATGAAGAGGAAGATGAGGAAGGGGATGAGGGTGTTGCAGGTTCGGTCGCACTTCCCGGAAACGGCGTAGCCGTTCTCGTTCAGGTAGGTTTTGACGATGACGAGCTGCAGCTGGTTGCTGCCCTGACCGCTGGACGACGGCGTTATGACCTGGCGGCTCTGGACGCAGGCGCAGTCCGAGTAGTTCCTGATCTGAACGACACAACGACACGTCTGGAGGTTCAGATATCACGAGGAAACAAGACTGACGAGGTGTGGAGCAAGACACACAATCTGATGGTGGGAATAAATGTGGCATTCATGTTGGGTTTTAAAGATGACCTGTTATGTTTCCTTTGAATCCAAATAATCTGCTGCTGGCCACGCCCCCAAACTCAACTTTACACTCATGAAAATGG
>NW_015112947.1:80032-92341 GCF_001443285.1 Poecilia latipinna | reverse complement strand
TCACACATGAACAAGGAATGCAAAAGACACACATTTTTGTACGACAAAACAATTTTGCATAATAAGTGTTTTTTAATGGATAAGCTGAGCGGCTCGTCATCAGAACTGGTTTTGAAATGGATAAATCAGGCTAAAGTTAATTTTCTGGAATACTTTTACCTAATCCCTGACCAATTTATCTGAACTCTATAAACTCTATAAAATCGATCAAATATCCAGTCAGAATGAAGACAGAAGCTTTTAGATGACATGAAAAACATGTTTTCTAAGAGACATTTAACAAAATATTAATTCTAACAGGGGCGAATGCTAATATTTTAGTTTTTCTGTATAATTTTGACAAAATTCTGCAACCAGTTCCTATTGTTAAAATTCTTAGACTGCATATGTTTTATAATCATTCCTGTCCATTTTTCAGGAATTGTCATTTTAAGTGTGTATTCTGTAGAATAAAAATAAACTTTTCTGTATTTCTGACATAGCTTTTGACTTGTCTTTTTGAATTTCCATGTTTTTAAGATTTGCCGCTGAAATATTAATAGTAAAACATCATTTGCATGTGCATTTCCCCCCTCCCACCCCTGTTTCTTACCCCGTTTGTGTCGTTGGCCACGCTGCCGCAGCCGGCCAGGCAGGGGTTAAAGTACGTGATGCCGTCGGAGCCGCAGACCGGCGCGTACTCGTGAATTTTACACCCACAGTTCACGTTACAACCTCCTGTCAGGTTCCTCTGAGTCATGGTGAGCGTCGGCCTGCAGAGAGGAAAACACACTCAGAGGCAAGACTAATAACAGGCGACATGAGCAGGATGCAGCAAGAAACACGTGAATTAGTGACGATTTAGTGAAAAAAATGATGGAGCATAGAGTAAGAAGGGAGGAGAAAGAAAAGATGAAAGGAGAAAGGCAGGATGATGGAGGAAGAAACACGTGAAAAGACGCGGCAGCGATCCAGAGCGCGTCTGTCCCAAGCTGTCCTTGGACTCTCTCCATCTGAGTCATGTAATCTCCCCGAGAGACGCTGCGTCCAAACAGAAAACGCCTCCGTTTACGGACTCAATATGCAGCATCTCCGCTCTGATCTGCAGACTCCACCAATTTACAGATGAGCTGATAACGAAATGGACCCAGGGGCCAAACTGGATTAGATTAAAACCTTTCAGAGTTTCTGCTTACTGGTGGAGGCGAGAAGCGGCGAGGGGGGGGGGGGGAACCTGCAAAAAGTTGTTTAAAATGTCTGCAGGCTGTATTTAGAAACCAGTGCAGAAGTATTTCAGACAGTCAGCTACACTGCAGCTGGGCAACGTAGCTTCAAATTACAATCTACAATCTTTTTAATTCAAATAATAAAAAAATATATATACCCCCCCCCCGCCCCCGCTTTTTCCTTAAAAATAAGATTTATATGACAAAAAATATCTGAAAAAACTGATGCTTTCACTTAAAACTGAGACTTTTTTTTAAATCAATACTAAGGAATAACTGACTCAAAACAAGCTCCTTTATCTTGTTGAAATGTTTCTTATAAGTTGATTTTGTCTCAAGATGTTTGCACTAGAAACTAGATAAAAATACTTGGAATGATTTTGCAGTGTGTAATTACTGTTAGTCCTCAATTAGGGTGGCTGAACACAAGTGCATGCCACACCTTTCAGATTTTTTATTAGGAAAACATTTTTAAAAACAAATTATGATGTTGGTACGTCACATAGACTTTTTTGTTGAATTATTTTAATTAATAACAGAATAAAATGATGCAACATGCAGGAAATTCTTGAACAGATTAAACATAAAACCCCTGAAACGACTCAACATGTTTTAGCAACACCAACTCTCTCTCTCTCCTCACCCGGTGGTGTAGGGGATGTTGATTCCTCCGAGGTTGATGCTTTCGCAGCCCACGATGAAGAGCGTGGAGAAGCAGAGCAGCGACACTCCGCTGCAGATCATCGCCAGCTTGGCCGACTCCCGAGCGCCCAGCTTCAGCTTCTTAATGATGTAGCCGCCCAGCACGATGCCCACGCCGGCGCTGGGCACGATGATCACACCTGGGGGACAAAACAGTACCAGAGCATCAGAAGACCGGGCCGGCGCCGCCTGCTGAGCCTAATGATGCATCTAAAGAGAGTCCAGTTAGTTTTTCACTTACAAAATAATGGAGCAGAAACAAGGAACAAGTCAGGCAACTTAAAAATATCCAGAACTAGATACATTTTTGTGCAGATTTTTTTCTTAGCTGTTTAATTCAATGAAAACTAAAAACCTGCAGCAGATGCACCATGCTAATAACAGACTAACAACACTGTGGAGTAAATTCACAAAGATCGCTTAAGGTTTGCACACCAGAGTCTGTGCATCTGCTGAATTCCTAATTGGATGTGATGTGTTTAGTGCAAAGTGCATTGTTAATCTGATGCACAAGCATAAACACAGCAGGTAGGATGAGCAAAATGTGGTAGAAATGTAGGAACTTTGCATTAGTTTGTGGATTCTGCAGTCAGAGATCAAACAAGCAGAAAAAATGTAAACATTTTGCAGCTAAATGAATATTTTTAGGGAAACTGACGGACAACAGAAGTGTTGTTCTTTAGTTTTTGCTTTAGTGCTCCAAAAGTCACTTTGGAGCATAAAATGCAACATATAAGTTTTGCAACAGTCCAAAATGTCTAAGAATTGCTAAAAGTCAAAGAAAGGAGAGTAAAATGGAGAATAAATCATCAGTCATTTCTGATTTCACTACCCAGGAAATGTTTCTGGATAGTAAAACCAAGGCTCTGTTTGTCCAGGAAGGAAAACAGAAACAACAATGTATTTATCCAAATTAAATTCAAACAAAGGCGCAGTAATCCTGTTTACAAGCAGAACTCTCACTGTTTCTACATTAAACTGACAGGAAGTGATGCCTCTTCTACTTTCCTGTCCTACAAACACAAAGGTGGATGTTTTTGTAGGATTTTAATTCATTAATAATTAGAAATGACAAAAATATAACTATAACTCTTTTCTTTGACCATCATAAACATAAATATGGTCTTTCAGGGCAGTATGTTAGTTTTTTATGGAGCTAAATTGGAGACATAAAGTTTGTTCAAAAGAAACACCCGGAAACAGAAAAAAGATTGAGTAAAAAAAAAATATTTGAAACTTAAAAATCTGCTCAAAACTGCTTTGTGGATTCAAGATCGTCTTTCAGTCTCAGATTATTACTATTATTTTCCGTCCTAAACGTTTTTTCAGTTGCATGTGGTTTCTGTCAAAACTTTGCATTTTCCTTTACAATAAATATGTTTGTTGAGTATTTACTTTTATTATTGCATGAGCTTTATTTTTTTATTACTATCTGGTTTTCTTTTGGACAAACCAGCTTTGATCTAAGAGCTCTGATCCATTTTCCCATTAATGTCTGTCAAGGTCAACTGTTCCAAGCTGCTTTTGTTTTGTTGCAGCCATCAGTTTGCCCTAAACAGCGAGCAGCAGTAGAGAGAGCTGAGCATCCCAGCCGCAGCCGCCGCCTCCAGGCAGCCATGCATCACCATGGCAGCACACAGCGAGTGGGAGGCCATGCAGGACGGCGAGCGTGGAGCCCAGGCAGAAACCGTGCTGCCTCTCAGCTTCTTCCCTACATGCATCAAATCCCAACAGCCTCTATTAGTAAACTAATAAAATGTTTAAAGATGACCATAAATTAAATACACGTCAAAAACACAAATTGGATCAAGTATTTTTGGTCTAGTTTCTAGTGCAGAGACACTTGAAATAAGATAAAAACTAACTAAAATATAACTTTTCAGCCAGTTATAGGAAAATAATTAAGAATTATTTCACTCATATGGAAAAAATGTAAGATAAATAATCTGCCAGTGGAGCTAGTACTTTTTCATCAGCATTAAGGAATTATTGATTTAAAACAAGTTCCTGTATTTTGCTGAAAAGTTGCATGTAAAATAGTTTTGTCTTATTTCTAGTTTATAAAGATATTTGCACTAGAAACTAGACCAAGTTACATTATTTTGTAACTCTGACAAGATAACAGTTTTATGAGTTTTTAGTGACAGTCAGTGTGGCTAACATTACAAATGCCTGGCGGTGTGAAGTATGTCTGGTCAAAACAGATAAAAATCTGCGTCATTAATCCTCCAGTGAATTAAAAACCTCAACAGAAAAACTGAAAGCTGAACACAGCCTCCAGCTTCCGGCACACAGTTACGATAATACCAAGCAGGAGATTTGAGCTAAAGGAGCGACTGAGAACATTCCTCAGCCTTCACAATAATAACACAGTAACATAACAAATAAAGTGCTTATAGCTGCCTATTTTAATAGTTAAAACACCAAATATACCTTAATATGCATCAACACACAGCAGAAACCGTCGTAGCGCAACCACCGAAGCTAAAACCCACGGTCTTCCTCATTTCGAACTTGAGGGCTCAGCCAATCAGCATCAAGGGAAATTAATGCTGCTCTAGGATTGGCTGCTTTTTACAAATGCCAGCCAATAGCGTCTCCAGTAGCATTGAAACTTGGTTTGTCAGCTTTCCATTTTCTTACAATATTTTCGACAGGCTTTATGAAAAAAAAATCTGTAAGGTCAGTTTCGCAGAGGTCTATATATTTTATGGCTGGAACTAACAATTATTTTAGTTATCGATGAATTGGATCGATAACTAAAATATGGTTAAATGGTTACGCCATTTAACCACGTAAACCTTTTTTAAAATAAAATATTTTAAATACATTAAATATGCAAATAAACAAACAATTCAGCTCGTTTTATTGCTTAAAATGAAATGGTACACTTGATTATTTGCAGATTAATTGATTATTTTTGTATTAACTGATTAATAATTGGATAGCAAAAGGTGCTTATGAAATGAAATAACAGACTAAATCAAAGCTGCTTTACAATCCTTAGTAGGAGATTAAGTGTTCACAGAATTTCAACCAGTTAACGCTAAAACGATGCTATTTAAGGAGTTCTAGATAGATTTAGATACTTTTTTTAATCTAATATGCAAATATGTATGTTTTATGTACAGCTTTGGCTTAATTACTTCAACAGTATAAGAATCGGGTGCAAATAATACATAATATATGCATTTCCACCATTAAAGTTTGGGTTTTTTGAAAACATTCAGCTCAACATTACTATACAGCAATTACAGATTTCTATTTATTTTGGGATTTTTAGAAATCTGTACCAAAAAAATGTGTTAAAATGGAGGATTAGGTGGAACGTTCCAGGACAGGAGAGCTTTTCAGACGTAAAAGCAGCTCTCTGGGTCGGATTTTACTCTGATGGGCATAAAGTGGGAATCAAAATGTCTGTCTGAGTGGCAGATTAAATCACGACTTCACAGCCCACTCCTGGTCCAGCTGAGACGGTTATGCAACCAAACACTTAAAGATCTCAGATATCAGAAGCCTCCCAAGGCGTGACTTCATGGAGACTCAGGCGAACATGAGCTGAATCGTTCAGAAACCTTTAACTTAATAACATTCATGAACTTCATGAAGAGTTCCAGCGACTAACACGCTTCACTTTACCCTCCTTTAAAAATGGATGCTCCACATTTTATCCCTAAAAACCAAACCACTCAGCATTATTTGGATTTAAAAACAGATGTTTGACAAACTGAAACAGAAAAAAGTCACCAGCTGCATGTTGGGTTAGCCATTTGCTGGAAAATACACCAAAACGAAGCCTAAAGCTTCACTTAGTGATGCTTCACAACATCAGAAAAAAAAACACATCTTCATGAGCGCCACACTACTGATGCCCTATTTTCTTTCCTAACTTGTAATTTTCCACATTTGATTATGGTTTAACTAAAGATTTAATATTCCCAATGCTGATGACCAACACTTATTAACTCTTCAGATTCAATATTTATTCTAATTCATGTCGGGATATTTTTAAGTAGGGGTGCATAATGTATCGGCATCAATTAACATTGGTGTTTTAACATTTAAAAAGGTAAAACTGGTGTTTTAAATAACTCGTGTTTATTTTTATCTTGGTTCTGGAGGAGGATTGGTCATGTGGTCAAACATAAAAGTATTAAACATACTTATCTGTTATATAAATATTATTCAAAAGTCTAAATATTTCAAGATTAAAGTCATAATGTTAAGAGGAAAAAGTCGCATTATAATTTAATTATCGTAATATTTTGATTTAATTTGCGTAGTATGCCTTTGATCTCAAAATATGACTTAATTCTTGTTTTACTTCCACTTTATTCTTGCAAGACTTTATTCTCAAAATATTTTTGACTTTGTCTTAATTTTGATTTTATTCTCATGATTTTATTTTTGTAATATTATGACTTTATTCTTATATTATTTTGACTTTCTGCGACTATATTCTCAAAATATAACAACTTTATTCTCGTATTATTTTAGCTTTATTCATGTAATTTTATTTTTTTGCTTTCTTAGTATGGCCCTAATTCTCAGTGGTACCTATTCCTGCAATCATGCAGGTAAACTGAGTTTAAACTTATAATGTGTAAGAAGTTGTAACAGTATAACTGCTGATTTAACTGCATGTTTCAGTGCATATCTGTGTTTGTGTGTGGAGGTTTTATGAATATTTGGAGAGCAGTCCTGCAGCTCCGTCTCCTCGGTGCTCGCCTTCATTTGGAGACCAGCAGTTTCTTTATTATTAATGCTGGCTTGCAGCCCTGGAAGTCTCTGCAGAGCGGCTTAGATGAACTGAGCAGAGCAGGGTGTTGTCCCGCTGTCTGCATCTCCTCTCCAACGTTAAATAAAGAAACGTTTCTGCTCTCATGAACGTTTCTGTTCTCCAGCTCACCGGTGTAGATGCTGGCGTTGGAGGCCGGGATCCCGAACTGCGACTCGATGAACTTGGGGATGAAGGTGATGAAGGCGGTGACGATGGCGCTCTCGGCCGTGTAGGACAGGCTGACGAAGAGGAAGGTCACATTGCTGAGGATCCTCACCGCAGCTTTGGGAAGATCTGCAAGACGACGGAGGGACGAGAAGAAAAAGTCTGGTTTACTTAAAAATCATCTGCAGGAAAAAAAAAACGTTTTGTAGGAGGAAATCTGCAAAGCATCAAGGATATAGATTTTATTATGACGTCTGTTTCATATCAAATTAAAACTGGTTCTCTGCTTGTTCCCAGTCTAATTCTTCCACAGACACCAATTTACCCCACAGTAAAAATCAAGCACTTTCAAGGTAAGTTTTCAAACTTTTCCAGCACCAAACTGTGAAGATAAAATCAATAAAGGAACTAAAATAAGACGAGATATGTGACAATATTCATTTCTGTTATTAATCATGTTTTGTGAGAATTTTCTACATTTTGTAGCAAAGAAACGGAAAATGAACCAAAACATTTTATTTCACACACCTGACCAGAACGAGATCAAAACACTAATTTAGCAAAAAAATCTCCTAATTTTATTAACATTGTTTTATGTATGATATATAATCTGTTCTTTATTTCAGTTAAACAGATCAATAAGTAATTGAACCATTTGAAATATTAAATATTGATTATGTTGAAACAACCCAAAGATGTTGCTTAAAAGGTAAATGACCTTCCTGCTCAAATTAAATTCTTAAACAAAATATCCAAAGAAACATCTAAAAAATTATATTTCTTGCAAAGTTTTCTGGCATTTAGCAAATTGAAATAATCTTGGTAATTGTAATTAACCTAAAACATTAAACTTTAGTAAGATTTTAAATCAGACAGTGATTAAAAAAATGTCTGGTTTCAACTGTACATAATGTTTCCAATCTTTAATCAAATATTAAATTACAAAACTCTGCAGTTTGAATATCAAGCACTTTCAAAACCTTGAAAACACCAAATTGAAACTGAAGCATTTTGAAGGATTTAATCCCTGAACTAAAGCTACAAATAAATTAAACTCTTATTTCTCTCAAGTAATAGAGAAAAAACATTAAAGAATCTAAATCTGAAATCATAACCACTAGTTTCTTTCTTAATACTTTGCATCTCAGCAGAGATGTTTTGCTCCTGAAAGCGGCTCTAAGACAGAAGGAAGATGGCGGCCGGCTGGCACCTTTGATGTCCTTCCCGAAGCCCAAGGACGAGGTGACCGTCTGGTGCTTGCTGTTGTTGCTCTTCTCCTTCAGCACGTCGTCGTCGCTGGACATGTCGTCCAGGCTCAGCTTTTTCCTCCTCTTCTTCTTCTTGTGTCGAGGAGGGAGCTTCTTGGGGAAGGTGAACATGGGGAATATGACCAGCAGCATGGCGACGGCGCACAGCAGGAAGCCGCTCCACCTGGAAACGGGAACCGAATCAGTCTTCCAAACCAGAAACCTTTTCTCTATGGTGTCAGATCACATTCATAACCATTCACATCATTTTTAAATTGTGAGGTACTCCAATCAAAACAGAAACATGACGATTCATAATATTAGACACTCAAGTTGTACGAGAATAAAGTTGAAATACATTAAAAAAGTTGTAGTATCATGAGAATACTGATAAAGTTATTATTTTCTCATAATATTATAATTTTATTCTGATACAAGTTTATTCTTGTAATTTTATTTCCTTTTTTAACAGTATAGCCCAAATACTTTGTCATAAAAATAATTTTCTGTTACAGACCAACACAAAGTGGTGCAGAAATGTGAAAATGTTATCAGAAACATTTAGCGTCGTTTGCTGCACGGTGAAAACTGAGACTTTTGGTTGTAACGTGATAAAATGCAAAGAAGTTTACGGGGTATTAATACTTTTGCGAGACACTGCGAATATAAAATAGTGGATATTGAAATTATTGCGACTCAAACATTTTTAAAACACCTTAGATTAACATTTTGAATCTCGAGAGTGGGAGCAGATTTAGCAGGAACATTACCAACATGTTCCAGTTTGTTTTCATTTACAGAAGCAACGGGAGATCAGGAAACACACACACACACACACACACACACACACACACACACACTGCGCCACCCCAGGTGTGAAGCGACTAGCCTCAACTGATCAGATCACTCAGAGACACGAGGCGAGAACAGAGGCGATCTGGATGTTATTGGGCGTAAATGAGCCGATCCGTTCACAAACACCCATCCTGCCTTCATCGGCTGTAATTCATGCAGGAAGCCCGACGGCCGCTTCCTGCTGAGTCACCGGCTACGCAGGCGGAGAGACGGCGGCTTCGCTAGCAGCTCTGAACATCTGAATCATCAGCAGCGGCATGTTCAGAGAGACGACAGAACGATTTATAAAACGCATCATAACAGAAAGTTCAGGATGATTGAGCTTCAGAAAAAGAAAAGAAACAAGAAAACGGGTTCATTCAGATGGATGGATGGATGGATGGATGGATGGATGGATGAACTGATGGACAGATGAATGAACTGATGGACAGATGGATGGATGGATGGAGTTTTGCTTATTTTTTAACTTAAATCTCCATTTAATCAGTAAAATAAAATGAAGATGGGATCAAATTAAATCCCGTTCTGAACATATGTTTTATGAACATATTCTTCATAAAAGTTACACAACAGACTTCGCTTTTCCGCCATTAGCACATTGAGCAGCATTGATTGACAGCACTAAGACCCTCCTCCTGGCTCTGATTGGTTGTTTTTGGTCAGGAGCTGTAAATTTCTTCAGATGGCAATTAATCATTTCACAGATTGGCATAGTGACAGTTTTAACAAATATGTAAAAAAAAAAAAAAAACATATTCTTCATAAAAGTTAAACATTTAAAAACAATTGTAAGGCATAGGAATGTTTGACCTCCTCCCAACAGAGCGGCTTATTGGTCTCACCAGTTGCCGATGAAGCGCGGGTCGCTCTGGTCGATGTTCACCACGGTCTTTGGGTCGACGTAAAACCCAATCAAGACTCCACCCAGCAGGTAACCGGCCGCCGGGCCCAGAGCTCCCATCACATACATGATGGCTGCAAGCAGAAACACGTAAACATTAAATTATTACGTTTTTCATCGCCACTAGAGAGCAGAAAAAAACACAAACAGGCATTTATTACGTTTACTGCCACTAGGGGGCACAAATACACATTTATAGCTTGTATTAATAAAATAATATTTAAACACACAAATTTTATCTTTAAGGTGCTGCTTGTGTGTCTGGAGTCTAAAGGGCCACAGAAAAAGCTGTGGGGGGCCGGATTTGGAACCTGGACCATTTTCTGCATCTTATGTGTGAAAACGTCACAGTTTCTTCCTCTGAGAACTACAGAGAATGACCTTTGACATCAATTTGCTCATGAACTCAGTGACATTTGCTAATTTTTTAAAGATTTATGGAACAATTCACACCACAACTACTGAAACAATAAGAGCCGTGAGTGCCGGTCATGTGTGCAGATCATATGACGGAGCAATATGGGCCCGGCTGGAGGCTGGGATTTAAGATTTCTCCAATTAGAGGGAATTACAGCGGATAAATCCCTGGCTCCGGTTGAAAGCAAACACAAAAATGTGATGGCGTGACTTAAAACTCAAAGCTGGGCCAGGCACAGACCCAGACTGAGGCTTAGCTAACCGGTCCAGTAAACCCACAGAGCACTGGGTTCACCGGTGATGGTCCACTTTCAATAATGGTTTTATTTCTAACTACGAAGGTATTGTATGGTAAATCAGCTTTTACTTATTGACATTATTGTGCTGTGTAAAACATGAATTGTTTGGTTTTGTATTTTACAAACTGTAGAGAAATGCAGTTGAAGTTTTTTAGTATTTCTTTTCTATTGGTGACACAGTGAGGATAAAACCAGACATGCACTCACTGAAAACGTGTTTAAAGATTTTTGGCCAAAAATAATCAAATGTAAAGTTTTTGTAAAAGTTTTCCTCTCCAGGATGATCCTGAAAATGAGTTAATCTCAATTAGTCCCACCTTTTAAACTAAGGCAAGAAATCATTTTACAGGCCAAGAAGTGATTCATTTTATATTTCAAGACAAAAATTGAAATATTATAGATAAATAATAAGTTGGCACATCTTAAATAATTTTTAAAATGATGAAATAGTGTTTTAAAAAGTCAGAAGTCAGATTTATGCTCCATGTTAACTAAACAGGCTTCATGCATTACTTTATTAAAGAAAAGAAAGCAAATAAACATGTTTGTCAACACTAAGAGGAGAAATTATTCAGCAGATTCTGCTAAATATTTAATTTATCCATCAAAGAAGCAGCTTTGAGTTTTCAATTTAAAACTGTAAAAATATCCCAGACAGTCCAAGAGAATCAGAACCAAACTGCTTCCTGGTTCTCCTCCATCCCCTGACAGACATGCGAAGCTCAGGATGATAAAACATACGGCCTGCGCTGACGGCTCGGCCTTCAGCAGCATGGAGGATAATCCTGGACGGTGGAACGAGGGGAAACCCTGCGCCGACCTCCAGCCGCGTTACGCAACGAGCTGCAGAGCATCGGGTCGGATCAGACAGAACCAGGCTGACAGAAACGTGAAGACGGACAAACGCCCGGGATGGGGAACGTGATAAATAATCCGGACAGCCTAAAGACGGCAAGCGATGCAGTATTTTCTGTCCCTGTAATAAAACATCCGAATGAAAACGTTTTTTTACTGCTGCAGCAGTACAGATAAATAATCCTGCAAAATGTGTTGAATCACGCACTGATTCTGTAATAATTCTGCTGCTTTAATGTTGACGTGTATTTATTTACTGGCACAAACAAAAATTAGTGAGAAAAATCAATCATAAACAAAAAGTTTTATGTTCTAAAAACACCAGAAATAAAAGATTTTAATCATTTTCTTGCATTTTAAATATGCAGGAGCTTCAACACAGCAACAGTTACATGAAGCTCTTTACCACAGGCTCATTTATTTAGTTTGTTCTAATGTTGAGGTAAGCATGAAGGTCAGGCTGCAAAAAAAAGTTAAAAATAGCAGCACCACAGAGTTCTGTGAAGCCAAAATATAATAAAAATACACATGCACACCTTTCTGAAAAACAAAACCTCTGCAGGGTTTTTTATAGTCGCCTGATTGTACCACACATCCCCCCCAAAAACATCAGTTTTCACAAAATAAAAAGGACAAAAAAATCTCTAACTTACTCTCATGTGTTCTGGATTTACACTACAAATTATACATTCAAGCACTTTGAATTGCCTTGTTGCTGAAAATGTGCTATATAAATAAAATTACCTTACATTTTATTTCCTTTGCATGACTTTTCATGTTTCCTCTGGTTTAAATCGCATTTCAAAGTTAAAATTACTCAAGTAAATGTAACCGAGTAACTGTAACTAGTTACTATCCAACTCTGATGAGAGGATAGAGCCTC
>NW_015112947.1:52885-74909 GCF_001443285.1 Poecilia latipinna | reverse complement strand
TTCACCAGACACAGAATCACACCTGCAGTTTTTTTAAAGTTTCATGTTTGCTGAAAGAAACTTTTCTATTTCCAATTTGTTTTTGTGATTATGTTACTTATATGAATCCTTTTCAGTGTGATTCGTAAAATACTAAACTTCCCACATAGTTTTACATGTTTGTTCGTCTCAGGATGTAATTTAAATACTAAATGACTGATGTTTTGATGAGTTACTCAGTATTTAAATAGACTTTTTACCAAATTCCTTTTTTTTTCTTGAGTGATAATATGTTGAAGTAGTGCTGCTCTTACTTGAGTACAATAATTTTTGGGTTCTTTATCCACCTCCGCTTCATTTCCATTAACATCTTAGTCATTTTAGAGATGCACCAATCTGATAATAATATCCGATCGATCCCAATATTGAATAAAACTCTAGATCAGATATTGATGACAATATTCATGATCTATGATGGACGATCTCGGTCTTGGTTCAGTTGAAGGGAACTCCGATGCTGTTCGACTGCATATGAGAATGCAAAGCGGACCGGAGACCGCTCCAAAAGCAGGAAGTGGACTACAGTGCAGGGCATTCTGGGTAAATACAACCAAAACAAAAGTGCTAGCCTAGCGCTAGCGGGAGAAATGGCTCATGGTCTTTTACCAACAGCAAGAGAGAAATCCAACAACCGATAAAATCTGATGCTACTCCACTTTTCTTTACAGCTCATGAAGGAGGAAGTTGCGCTCAGCATCATTTTTGTATTGTTTGGTTCACTAGTTCTTCATGCAGCGCCCCCACAGGTTCGGAGGGCAACAGGTTTTTCAAATTGTTTTATTGGTTTGAGTCAGAGCAGAGAGAAAACGAACCACAGCAGCTAAAAATTTAACAAATGTTGCAATTTTGGTTCCCAACCAAACTGAGTCTGTCAGAAGCAAAAAGAACCATAAACTTCACACCAACAGCTAGATGCTAGAGACCCAGCAGGAAGTTGATCCCAAACACATCAAAACTAAACTTTTTTTGCACAAAACTGTAAATATTTGAACTGAATAAACAATACATTTAATCTGATTAAATGTATTGTTTATTCAGTTCAAATATTTACAGTTTGAACCGAATAAACAATACATTTATTATTGTTGTTGTCTTATTGCAGCAAAATTGCTTTGCTATTTTCTCTTCTGCACCGAGAAAAAATGTATATATATTTATGCTTTAGTTCATTTTTCTGACTCCTCTGCTTTTTTCCCCAGGACCATAAGCTTCAGAGGTTAAACAGTCTGATATAACAGCTTTGCATCCAAACTATAATCTCCTCCTCAAACACATAAATATAACCTCCTCATTGCCGCATCCAGAGGCTGAAGTTACAAAGTGTATCTGAACATGCTTCCTGTTACACAACAGGTAGATTCAGTCCCATCTGGTCGGATCTGGTTTGAGTCGACGCTGCGGTGTGACTCATGTTTCCAGCCTGGAGAAACCAGCTGCTGGCTGAAAGCAGGTACAAAACGATGCAACCTTCTGCTGGAGACTGAGTTCATTCCAAACCCATTCAATAAAATATTACTGAGAAGGCCGTTACACACATTACAAACATTATCTACATTACACAAAGGTGCATGTTGGAAAGACTTATTTCTATTAATTATGATTAATTTTAACTTACAATTAATGAGAACATGGCATTTAAAATTAGAATATTACATCAGATTAATATTTTTTTAAATATGGGTTTGTTTAATATCTGCTTAAAGGTGGTTTTGTTATTATAAATAAAATTACTCTATTTTAATTCACTGAATGAGACTTTATGTCATAAGACTCAGAAGGAATGACTGAAATAAACGCCAGTTTTTTCTTTTTTAAGGAAAAAGCAAAGGAAGAAATATAGTTTTGGTTGTTCATAATTAAATGTTTCAGATCATCAGAGAAGTTTTGGGTTAGGGTTAACAGAAACTGGGTTAGGCTAACAGAAACTGAGTAAAACCAAAAATCTATTTTTAAATGTATTTTAAAATGAAGGAAACAAACCAAAACCTTCACCATGAAGTTCAGCTGGTTTTCAGCAGAAACAAACCTTCATTTCTGCACCAGCAGCTAGCTGACTCCATGGTGTTTTCTTCAAAAATGGTTCTGTGCTTTACGGTCAGAACCGTCACACCTCATGGTCCGGGGCCAAAACGGCAACATTTTCAGCTGCTGCGGCTCTTTATTATTATCTTTCAGTTATTTCTTTATTTTCCCTATATGTTTGTTTATTTAATTTTGGTTGAAATGGCTCTCCATACTTTCTCACTGCTCTGAGTAAAAGCAACCAAACCCTTTGAAAAACCTGTTCCCCTCCTCGCCTGTGGGGGCGCTGCACCAAGAACCACTGGAAGTCTCTTTAAATACCTAAAATAAAAATAAAACAAATAAAATTTATTATAAAGTCTCTGTGAACAAAACTATCTTACAAAAAAGACTGAAGGTTTGTGCCAACCAGTTTCTGATAGAAAGAGAGAGAAAGAGGAAAATAAACATGTAAATGAAAATTATTAAGTTTGTTTTAATTTATCAGATTAATTGATTTTTTTTGCTTATTGTAATTAATTTCGGCCACAAAAGTACCACAAAATATTGTGATAAATTAAGGTCCAAATCAGCTCCATTAAGGACAGACATTTATGCGTCTTTATTGCTCCTCAGCATTAATCTAAACGGCTGCGTTTCGATCTTCATCCATTTAAAACTTCCTCTCCAACATGCTGCGTTAGAGGATCCTTCAGAGAATCTGCTGATCCTGATTACTCGGCCCAATTAATCGGTGCATTCCTGTTCCCTAAAATGATTAAAGTCAGCGCTGCTGTTGCTGCTGAGTTGCATCATGAAGGCGCGGAGAGCCTGGATCCTCTGGTGCTGCTGCGCCATTAGAAGCCTCCAGCTGCGCCGGACGGCCACGACGCAGCCCGAACCAGCCCGAACCAGGGAATCCATGCAGCATCAGCTGATCAGAAATGTAAAGCATCACTTTAAACTGCTGCGTGTTTGTATGCAAAAGTCATTCAACAAGCTAAAAGCTTGTAAGCTTTCAATCGGCTAATGTTTCCCTGGCTGTTTGCCGCTCCGCTCGGGTTATTTATGACACGCAGCCCTGAAGCAGCACTTTTTCCTACACAACAGCGGAGTAAACGCTGAGCGAGGAGCCATGCGGCTTTGTGGGCCGGGCCGGGCTGGAGGCCGCGCCGACCGGGTCGAGAGGGAAACGGGGAACAATGAAATGTCGACGGAGAAACGCTGACACAGCAGTCTGCGTCCAACTTCACCAACCAACCAGTTCACAACCCCAACATCACAACCCATCTGGACTCGTCTGACAGGAAAACTGATGTTTTTAACCGATGTGGACTTTCCTGGCGAGTTTCTTGTTGCCAGGGGCAACAGCTGAACAATTTGTCTCAAACGTCAAAGTACAAAAGAAACCAGATCCGATATTTAAAAAGGATAATTTCCTGAACCATAAGGGAGGAAAATGTCATTTTCTCAGCTCTGCTGTCCAATTTGGCTGTGAAGCCACAGAGGTTTAGGTTGTTTCAGAAAGATGTTTACGAAGGTATAAGAGCCACTGAGGAAAGAACAAAGGAGTACATTTCCACAAAAGAATGACATTTTTAGATTAAACTCTGAAATGTCCAAAGTTAATCTCAAATTTCTGAGTTTTTTCTCAAATATTTCCAACTTTTGAAACACAGAAACATCCAAGTTTTTTAACATTTCTAAAACTGATTTCTAAATTTTCGTTTTTCTTGCACATTTCCATTTCTTGAAGTTTTTTCTACAATATTTCTTAGATTAATCTCAAACTTCCAGAGTTTTTACCTGCAATGTTTTGACTTTTGGAGCTCAGAAATGTCCTTGTTTTTTGAGATTACTCTCAAACTTTCTGGTGGAATTTTTTCTATCTACAATGACCCAAATATATAAACTAATGAAATTCTTTCTTCTAGGAGAGACCCATGCACAGATTTTGTTAGGTTGAAAGTAGTAGATAGGCAAGAAATAAAAGCCTGATTATCTGAAGCTCTGCATCCCGATGAAGCTGAAAACATGAAAACGATTCAAAGCAGGAGAACCAGAACATGCACACAGCTGTTCGAGAGAAAAATGTTTCATTTAAGCCTCCATTTTCCCACGCAAGTCCTTCCACGCTGCAGGAACTTCATGGTTCATAACAAAAATTGAAGGAATTTCCTTTGCATGCCAATTTATTACAACAGTTTGTGGTTCACTGTAATAGAAACATTAAAATAAACATAAATAATTTAAATTAAAGCCAACAGGAACTCAGAAAAATGTAATTTTGTCAGATTAGTTCTTAACTATTTGGGTCCGGTGTTCTGATGATGAAAGGCTTCTTGGTTTAGTGATGGATTCTCACTATTTAACTTCAAAATTAACGGAGCATAAAGCGTTTCCATGTTGGCTGAAAACCATAATAACAGAGCAGAAGGCACCGCAGACATTAGAATAACTTAACGTCCACCTGAGCAAGGAGGGGCTGAGCATGAGGCCGAGTCACAAAGCTGCAGTGGTAAAAAGGCATATCAACACATATTCACAGAACGTTTAGTGGAAGGAAAAAGTGTGGTAAAAAAAAGGAGATAAAACACCTGGGATACACACAGCATGAGAGGATTGTGAATTAAAGTCCATTTATGAATTTTAGGTGAGCTCCACAACATGTGGATTGTAGTCAGAACAGATTTAGAAGAATAAAATATAAATATCATTTATTGTCCCACAGTGGAGAACTTCCTGTAAAACAGCAGCAAAGCAATGACTCACACAAAAACAGAATATAAAATATACATAACAACAGAATAAAGAATGAAAATACTGCACAGTACAGGCAAAATTTAAACATAAATACCAAATAAATAGTTCACTCCAGCACAGAGGAATGTAAAAAATGTACAGAATGTGCATCTTTTTGGGCATTAAGCTTGATTAGCTCAGAAACGCTTAAGCAGTCTGATCTGAATGTAATTTGATGAGTCCATAAATAATCTGATTTTTAAGGAGCTGTGAGTGAAGCTGGTCGGCTGGACATGGAGGATGAAGCGCTGCTGTTCAGCCGGTTGGGTTAAATAACAGTTGCATTGTGGGTTATGGAGCCTGGGGGTTCTGTCGTGTAACTGCCCCACATCTCGGCTACACAGATGACACAGTGGCCCATGCTGGGGCAAACGACCCCCTAGGGAAACCGTGTTCCTACATGAGGATCCACCATGAGGTCGGCTTCGTGAAAACTGAAACCTTAATCTGTCAAGTTCTGGAAACGCTGCCTAGAAAATCCAAACTAGAAGTCTGCAGCTCCGGATCAGCAAGGATCTTTGGACTTTCCACAATTTAAATATCCAAAATAAATAAACAAAACAACAGAAACATCAAATAAGATGAATTATGAAGTCTCTGTAAATAAAACTGTCCTGATCAGAATGAAAACTTTTATCATCCAGTTTTTGGACGAAAGAGAGAAAAACAATAAATCATGCAAATGGAAATTATTGAGCTTGTTTTACTTAATCATGTAATTAATTGATTTATTGCTTATAGCGATAAGCTTAAAAACAAATGTTTATTTAGACTGTAAATGCTGCAGATCCTGATCCAGGTTTTCTTGGCGTCTCTGACTGTCAGACGCTCAGGATGCCGCCTGATAAAACCATCACTCTAGTTTATGCTTATGAGTTTTTTTTTTTTGTTTTAATCAGAAAACTTTGTGTTTTATGGTTTCTGTTAAACATCATTATTGCGTCTCATGGATGTTTAATGTATATTTTGTGTGATGATAATAAAAGTCCATCACTAAGCATAGTCAGAATCTCACAAAGCATACGTTTTTATAATTTATGGATTCAGGGTAAAGTAAGAAACAAACCCAAATGCATTGTATGTTTTGGGATTTACAGAAATCACATTTATTTACCCATCTTACTCCATGATGGGTCACTCTGTAATAATTCCTTATTTATGGGATCCAACTGACAGAAGAGCAACGTCTCTGTCTTCTGACAAAGCTTCACCAAACTCAAGTCAAGAAACAAAAGCTGCTGTAATCTACTTTAAACCTAAATCTAGTTAAACAGCAACATTGGATGATGTTCATTACTGAGTATTGTTGGTGACGGCGCCGTGCAGAGCAGCAGAACTTAGAAAACCCGGTTCTGCTCTGTTAACGCCAGGCGGGGCCACTCCACGCCTGGAGATTCATTTTTAAAGTATTTCTGCCTCCATGGCAGCCAAACAGAGCGTCTCTTATTGGGGTCACAAAGAAATATTGTCCTGAATTATTCTGACGGACGTCTGCCGAGCCTTCAGGCATCGAGAACGACACAAAAAAGCTCAAATCAGCCAAAATGACAGGAACATCAGTGACTTTGCCTTTTCTCGTTTCACCTGAACTTCAGTTGAGATGCTGACGTGCAAAATGTTGACACAAAAGTGTCGAATCTAATGATCTGTAAAGTCATGGTTCCTTAAACTGTGGCAGTGGAAACAAGGAAAATATCCCGGGAGACACATTTTGATGCCATCTGTCAACGTCGAATGAGACGCAGTGAATTGTTTTTACTTCATTTTCACAGCAAGAGAAAAAAATTAGATCATTTTAGTCATTAAGGTTAAAGATCCGTCTCACCAAGAAGCACAATCCTGGATGCCATGTGTGCATTTTCTGCTCCGGACACCTTTGGCGACATTAAAACATAATTGGAAAGCTTAGTGGAAGAAAATCTACTTGAATTTCTGCTTTTTAGTAAAAGGTTTTAAAATATAGTAGCAGCAGGACAGAAGTTCAAGCAGAAATTGTAACATTTAGTAAAACTTTAGATGTTTCGTAGAGCTGAAACATCGTCTTCAGGTGGTAAATTATTTGAATCTTTGTTCCAAGTTCCTGAAGTCTTTGAACCAGACCTCTGCTTCCTAACGTCTGCTCTAAATACCTAATTTCATTCTTTAAAAGTAGAACCGTTAGTGTTTGTGGAGCTCTGAAAGCTGATGCAAACGCACCAGCAGCTGGATTCTTTGTTTAAGTCGCCCAACATAAAACCCAGATCTGAAAATAAAAGGCCTCTTTGTGTTGCTGCTGGCCATGTTCCCAGTAGGCTCAGCCATGTGGTCTAAGATTTACATGAATCTTTATTTCAAACTTTTGTCCCAGTCAGCATTTTCTACAGAAAAAAAATAAATCAGAAGGACACTTTGATTCAGAGTCGACACAAGTCTGTGTCAGGAAATCTGTTCCTTTCTTCTATATTTAAAAGGTTTAAAAAGGAAAAGCAGGTCAGTAAACTGTCTGTGTGTAGTATTCCACAATATGGCTTCAGATTAAATAAATCCATAATCTGTCGTCACTTATCTCAAGCTCTGCAACTAATGTAATAACCCCAGTAGGCTAAGTAGCATAAGAGGCCAATGAATGTACAGTCAGCTCTTTGTGTGCGGTCGATTTCAGACACACTTCAGGTTTCTACTCATGCAATGAATCAGATATAAAACAATGACTCTATAAAAGCTGCAAAGAGGTTCCACCATTTAAAACGCGTCCAGGAAATTCAGAAAATGCATCAAAAACCAAAAGAGAGGCAGCAAAACTAAATTCCTGCTGACTAGAGAAACCAAAGGCTCTAAACGTGGAGTTTAAACCAGCTGCTTTTGATTTAACCTGATCAAATATCTGTTTAAATACACTGCAGTCCAAAAAATTTATTTATCAGGGAAATTAGATGTTACAAGACAAGGCACCTAAGACTTAGCCGTTGATCCTTGCTAAGTCTTCACAGTTACAAATTCAGAGGTGAAACATAATAAATGACGGCATATTGGGGCCACTTTAGATAGGAAAAAAAGCCTAAATTGTCCCATTAGTGAAGTAAAAACTTTAAAAAAGCTTCTATGAAAACTGAGAAATATGCTAAAGAGTTTACTATGTGTCTCCTTCTGAATTTAAATCCAACTCCGACTGTTTCATTGTTTTTTTTCTAGCAGATTATTTCAAAATAGCAAATAATCGGCACGATTAATCAGCCAACCAATGAATGTGGCACTAATCTGGAGGTTATCTACTGAGAAATGCATTTATAATTAAACTTTGGGTTAAATATTGATTTCATAATATGAAAAGCTACAGAGCTGAAGGACTTGCTTCCTGTTCGGATGTGAAATGAAAAACTAAAAGCTGATTTTCAACAGACGGAGCTGCGTTCCAGGAGCAGGAGAAGCTGTCAGCAGCCGTTAGCCTAACACGACGCGTTTCTGGAGCCAAACTGTCTGCTGCAGCTCTCTGCGACGTCCAGCAGCCGCCGATTGTCAACTGGAGACAAAACCTCTGGCATTCACCGGCCACAGAAGCAGCTGAACGGATTCGGGTCGAGTGGATCCAGGAAGACAAAAACCTTGTGGGAGCCAGTCAACATGGCGGGGAGAGCGGCTCTCCTCTCTGTCTGCACAAGTTTAAAGAGTAATAAATAACTTCATTTTCAAATAATGTCAGGTCCTTTCTCCTCTAGAACTTCTCAGTGTTTTGAGATTTACTAGCAGAGTAAACCAAAACCAGCCAAACATTTTCCTTTCATGCATATCTGTTATTTTTATTAAATCACAACATTTTAGAGTAAAAATCCTGCAAATTTCAGTAAAAATAGTTATGATGATAACTATTTAAAATAAAATAATATTAAAAATATTATTTTAGTAATATTACTAAAATAATATTACATATTATTTTAGTAATAATATGTTGGTGCTTCAGTTTTTAGATGCAAAACATGCAGCAGCAGACAAAATAAGTATTGAACATATCGTCATTTTTAGAGTAAACATATTTCTAAAGGTTTTATTGACGTGAAGTTGTTGGTAAAAACCCAAGAAAGAAACCAAATCAGTTCAATAATTTTCCTGGTGTCATTTTCACAGAATTTAACCCTTTGAAACCTGATAACATGAAACAATTATCAGAAGATTCATTTGTTTCTTTTAAATACATTTACTCAATGCAGCAAATGGTTGAGGAAAATATTTTATGACAGATATAATTGTATCAAAAATGATACATTTGGCACTAAAGAGTTAATTTCTGAATGCATTTGTATGGATTACTTGGGTTTTTACCAACATTTCGTGAAAATTTCATGTCAATATAACTTTTAAAAATAAGTTAACTATGAAAACTTGTGAAGCGTTCAGTACTTAGTTTCCGTGCTGCGTTCGCTGACGTTAAAACGGATGTACAGTGTTTTTTCTGTTGTTCCAGGCTGACACAGTTTCTGGGTCTTAATGAAATGCCTGTTCTGTGGCACATTTTGCTTGAAATACAACAGGATTACAGCGCAGCACCTCCCTGCTAAGCCTGTTCTCCTGCCGCCATATTAAAACAATCAGCTCCTCTTTACAGCCTACATTCAGATTAATGTTTATTAATAGTAAAAATTAAAAACTAATAATCTCTACAGTGTAAATCTGGACAGTTACTCTCAACAGCCAGATCTCGACAGGCTGCTCCGACTGCACAGACTGAAAAGCTTTTTATTAAACTCAATGCATCGCTGATAGAAACACTAAAGCATCATTAATACACCAAAGTTGTTTTTTTTATATATATTTTTAGAGCATTTCTCCTCAATATTTAGAGACAGACACAGAGAAAAAGGTCTGAAAGTACAAACACGCTCCATTTCCAGACTATCTTTTTACAGAATCAGTAAAAGCTCAGGTCCAATTTCTGACCGACAGGCCGATATGAACAGAACCATTAAGTTTCAAAACGCTGCTCCCGTTTACAACAATGCTTTTAAAAACAGGAGTTTCTGAAGATACAATTATAAGAAATATTCAGCTGAAACAACTGGATATTTGTTTCAGCTGAAACAAATATTTAAACAATGCTAGTTTGAACAAAACTAGCATTGTTTAAGTTATTAGAAAATCTGACCTGATTTTCTTAATTTTTGGAGATCGGTTGATACTTGTAAAGCCGATCAGCAAAGGTTTTTTTTTTTTTTTTTTAAATCAACCACCATCCTCTATTTCTCTGCTGAGAGAGAAGTTTGACTGACAGATCAGAATGAGAATTAATTTTATTGTCATTGTGCACAAAAGAAAGCACAAAGAAATTTAAACATGAAAGTAAATCAAATAATTAATAAAATAATAATAAATTAGTGAATATTAAAATATAGTAGAAACACACAAACAAGCGGGATGTTAAGGAATAAATAAACAGAAGTTTATTTATTTATGATATGAGGTCATGTCTGCACATCTGCAGTTAACTTGAGTCACCCTGCTGCTGATACAGCAACTTTCTTTATTTAGCACAACTTCAGATGAAACAAGTCTGTATCATTCAAGTTAGAATCGGCAGGTCAGGTTTTTTAAAGATTGATAATCAACCAGAAAACTGCAAAGGCTGTTCATAGTTCATAAAGTGATTTACAGTTTCTATTTTCCCTCTGTTTGAGAATTAAAGAGGAATGCCTAGAAATGCTTCAGAAGTCACAGAAAGTTAAATTTTGCTGTTTGATAATCTTTTAAGAACAAGCTTGGCTTTACATTTGCATTTCCTCATTCTCATATGTTTGCGCATTATTTCTACTTATTTCAGGTCAGGATTAAATAAATTTGAACATTCCTGGTGACTTTACTCAGCCTTGTTACTATTCTGGTCATTTCCAAAAGAACATGTAGTTCCAGCTGAGTCCAGCCCTCTGAAGGGATTTCAGATGTTTGCCCCTGACTACAGGAGAAGCACAGCAGACCTCCCTGTTCACTCCACCTCCCTCGGCCTCTTGCATAAACCCTGCTCCATTAGCTGGTTTAATTACCGTAGAGTTTGTTTGAGGCTACTGGGGCAAGAATTTCTGGGGTAGGATGTGAATGTGCTTACAGTAGCTGCAGAACTTTGTGCAGCAGATTTTAGAGGAAACAGAGAGCTTTCTAAAACCATCTGAAATCAGAGCTGGACCCTGCTGCAGAAAACAGGAGTAAATCCCCGCAGATAGGATGCAGAAAATCAACATCATCATTCAAAACTTCTCCTCTTGTTCACTGATTGGCCCAGTATAAAATCTAACATAGGTATCCAAGTCAATGAGAGAAACCCCAGACTGATAGTCTGCGCCTTATTGGTTTAAGAAAAGTTTTCATCCACACCAACCTGCTGAATGACACTACTGAGCTTTGTTTCAAACATGCCAGACCTACAGGAGTAAGCTAAGCGCTAAGCTAAAACCTGTCCCCCAATCACAATGCTTCAAAACAACTACGACTTCCTGTTAGGAATTAAACATGGCGCCAGGAGATTCATTTGTGTGAACAGACAGTGAGGCTGAACTACTTTTAAATACTGTGTGAGATTATAATAAGATACAAATCAATGTCAACTGGGAATCATGTTAAAGAAAGTATGTTGAAATTGAACGCCATTGTGCTTCCATATTGGGGAGGGATCGCTGGTGTAAAACAGTTGACCTCAAACGCTCTTTCTCCTTTGCAACTCAACATATTTAGTTGGGCTTCTAATAAAACAAGTAAAACGCATCTGAGCAAACGTTAAGATCTGCACCCCTTCGTACAGAGGGTCTGGACTCTAAGCTGTTGAGAAACTGTTGACTGTGGTGGTTTTAAATCCCGTGGCCTATGTAAATGCGCTAGTTCGTAGCAATGAAGCTTACCGGAAGTTGACAACCATTTTACACTGATAGAGAAGGACCAAACCGAATGAGGCAGCTGTTAATATTAATTCAATATTTTAAAGTCTGGCCAACACAGCTTCGTTTACGTTCTCCGCTGCCATTGCTTAAACTACATTTTTAAAACAGCAGAAAATCAACATCATTGTTCCGAACTTCTTCTGTTCGCTGATTGGCCCGGTCAAAAATTCGACCAGAATTGGACAATTGGAGTCAAGGCGAGAAGGCTCAGACTGTTCTGGAAGCGGGAATTTTGTTTTGAGCGGAGTTGCGCCGGAAGGCAACGACCAGGCGAAAAGCAACCTTACCCAGGTAGAGCGACGCGTTCTCCTTCTTCACGTTGTCGTCCAGGTACGTGGGACCCAGCGTGTAGATGGGCGTGGACCCCATCCCCACCAGGATCTGCGCGATGACGAACAGCGCTACATACAGGCGGTGCTCGTTTCCGTCCTGGTCCCTGGGACAGGAAGTGATGTCAACCCGGTCCCTGCCGCTGGCGTTGCTGTTCATGCACAGCCCCTCGTTGGCCGAGGAAGAGTTCAGCTCCTGGATCTGGTAGGCTGGGGAGATGAAATGAGGTAAGGAGAAGAGAGCGGCGCCCACGGCGATGAAGATCCCGCCAACCGCCAACCAGCGTGGCCTTTGACCCCGACCGCCAAAGTAGCTGATGAAGACCACAACCACGAGGCTCCCAATGTCGAAGCAGCTGACCAGGAGGCCCGACTCGGAGCTGCGGAGGCTGTAGCGCTTCTCGATGGTGGTGATGACGCTGCTGAGGTAGCCGGACACCATGAGCGACTGGATGAAGGTCAGGTAGCACATGCAGAACAGGAAGCAGCGCGAGTCCTGCAGGATGAGGCGCAGGTACTTCCTGCTCAGCAGGCGGATCTGAGCCAGTCTGGACTTACTCCTCCGGACCTCCGGGTTGTCCAGGTAGGAGCTCGGCCTGTTCAGAGCCGACTTCCCGGGCTTTGGCAGGTAGGTGCTTCTGGTCGGGGACTCGGCCTGGAAGGACTCGGTCCGGGCCGGCAGCTGGATGAACTCGGAGCTCTCCTCGGCTGCTATGGACATCCGGGTCGAGCTGTCCAGTAAGGTTTTCTCCTGGGGAGCTGCTTCGTTTAAGACAGGCAGACTTTTGGATTTGAGGTTGGCGGCCGGTTCCTCATCCTCCTTCCTGAGAGACTCCGCTTCCTCGTGTTCGGCCATCGCTTCTACAACCCAAAAACTCACAGTCCGAGACCACAGCTGCCCGTCATGTTCAGAAGAGGAAGCTTGCAGCTTATCTGCAGTGCAGTCGCACCAGCCAGGGGTGGCTTTTGTTTATCTGCTCATGCAGACTTGCCTTGTGTCTGGCTGGATCTGATCCGGAGGTGGAGACCACTCAGGCCTCCCTACTTCCACCCCCAACCTTCCCTGAGCCTCAGCGGGGTCTCTGTTCCGATCAGGTCCCGGCCAGCATCCCTGGCGCTCCGGCTCCGTCACAATGTCACCTCCATCAGCCCCGTCCAAGTCCTCCGAGTCAAGGGCAACCCTGCAGAGGCGGTCACTCGCGGCGCATCATTCTGGGGTCTTCCCGCGGTCCTCCGCAGACGGAGGGATGAGACGCTGTGGGCGGCTGGAAGAGGAGGAGAGGGTCGGTGTGAGGGAACCAGAGAGGACGGAGCAGGACTGCAGCGATCCGCAGTGCTCCGCTCAGCTGCTCTGTTTTCAAAAACAAGTCAGGCAAGTTAAAGCTCCGACACCCGGAAGCAGAGCATCAGCCCTTCGAAATAAAAGCAGAAAACTTTGGACGAGGTCCTCTCAGCTTTCTTTTATACTGATCTTTTTCTTCCATCTGACTTCAGTTCAATTAAAACAAAATATATTTATCCCCACAGGGACCGTAATGCATGCATAATAAATAGAAGGTAAATAGAAGGTTTTCTTCATCCCTTCTTTTCCTCTTTTTTATCTTAAATGGTTTTTACTTTCTTCCTTCTATGCTACTTCCTACAATTAATTCATTATATATACGTGTGTGTGTGTGTCAGCTGAACATATATTGGTACTTTTTAAAAAAAAATAAATATATTTATTGATAATGTTTTTTATAAGTAAAGCAGAGTTTATAATGGGAGAAATTACTGTGTACCTTTTATAAAAAGAAATAAATGAATCAAGCTGAAAGTACAATGGGATACCTGTTAAATACATATAGAAACGCATTTATTTTATAAATAATAAATGAGCAAATTAATTAATTAAGCACAATCTGTTATGGGAAAATATTTTGTACATTTTAAAATAAATGCATTTATTTATTGATATATAAGTAAATAAATGAAGCACGTGTATATGAGAAATAATATTTTGTAACCTCAAAAATCTAGAATGAATTAATCAGGCATTTTATTTTGCAAGTTAATCCACAGCGAGCTTTCAGCCGTCAAAACATCGAGTCCTGCGGCCCTAAAGCCTTTAAAGCGACAGGATGTAATTTAGATCTTTATCTAAAATTTAAATAATAATCCACCAAAATATATATTGGTGAAATTATAAAAACAAGAATCGTTCAAATAAAAAATGTCTCCTTTTAAATACTTCTATTGAAGGTTATCAAGTTCCTGTAGGATGAAGGAGAAACAAACAAAAAAACCGAATATTTTATTTCAAAATAAAAGCATGTTGACTATTAACCCTGCAGTTTATTTTTCCCATTCAAACCATACCTTAAACAAATCATGGCGTATTATTACAAAATACTTCAATCACAAAAAAGTAGTAAATTTTGCCAAATCTAAAAAAAATTCCTATGCTATATGACATATAGCATAAGTCATATTTATGCTATTTATGTTTAATAGCATAAATATGACTATTAAATAAAAAGAAAAAAGTATGTAAATAATGTGATAAATCATAAAGAAAAACTATGTTTTCAGTTTGTAAAGTAAAACACATCTTTCACACTCTCATATGGTGTATGTTTGTTTTCTGCAATACAGATTAAAATTTTAATTTACACCTGAAGAAGCACAAATCCAAACTGATCCCACCCTACTGCAAACATAAAGTAAATTAATAAAAACTGAATTTATTTATTTATAAACATACAATTTTTTGCAGTTAAAAGGTTGCAAAGAAGATTTAAAAATGCAATTTCATGTAAAACTATAAATAAAAGTGACCAAAACATAAAAATAAAAAATGTGTTTTATCAATATGTGGAAAAGAAAGTTTTGTTTCTGCTCAGAGGAAATGAGCAAATGTTACACAAAGATTATAAACACATCTTACAACAAGCAAAGACAAGACAGTGACCTCTAGTGGCCAGTAGTGTGAANTACTTAGTAAGATTTTGTGTTTTTACAGTGCAGTTAATTAGTGCTATTCACCAAATTTCTTGTCTAATACTAAAAAGATTGATATCAGCTTTCCATATGTTTCTAAATCACATTTTCTAACATCATTTGACTGCAGTCTGTTAGGTGAAACAGAAAAGCTGCATCAGAGTAGCTACTAGAACTCAATGCTCTCAGCAGTGACATTTCCCAGTCCTTTGCATTAGTTGATTGGGACTGGACCAGCTGCTGCTGTCTGCTTTGCTTTCCACTAACCTGTTATTCCCCTTCTGATCTTATAAGAGAGGATTCCCCAGACCAATGTGACTGAGAATACGCCCCGCAGGGTTCCTGCAATCACTCCAGGGGGTAGCATGACCTCAGGTGACCCCACATGAACATCCCAAATGAAGATTATCAGGAATAGTTAACCGGATTTAAATAGTTACAGCTTTAAAACTATTAAAGTTACTGTTTGTTCTGTTTAAAGCTGATTTATTGCAAGGGTGACCAGAGTAACACATCTCTCCTCCAACTGGGCTGCTTCTTAAATCTGGGCTTCATGGAGCACTGCTGCCTTTCTGTCTTTAGCTAGCATGTCAACATTTACTCACTCCATTCAGTGTGTTAGGTTTAGCTTTTCTTTTTATTAAAATTAGCTAATATGCTAATGTTTCCTAACAATGCTAATATTAGCATAAAGGATAGCATGTTGACATACAGCCCAAAGCCTGTAACATACTCCATTCAGTATGCAAAAACAAACACAAACAATTATTAAGTAATAAGCCAGTGTTAGCTAAAATGCTCTTAATTGCATATGGGTAATCACTAGCATGTGGACAAATATTTCTCATTTATTATTTTAGCTAATTATAGCAATGCTAACCAACACAGTTGTAAATTTTAGCTAATTTTATCTGAAATCAGGTAACATGCCGTTTCTTAAATATGCCGATGTTAACACAAAGGATATCATGTTGACATGTAGGAACATACCCCACTATGAACACTGCTGTTGTGTTCATAGTGGGTAGATTCAGCACATGCAGTGATGTGTAATGGTTAATGTAAAAATCCTGTTTAAAAGGTGATATTTGTTGGCAGTTATATTCCAAGTGATGCTTTGTATGCTAACAGCAAAGCCTGTTGGATGGAGTAGATAGTCGCACCCTGCACAGATGTGAGAGCCAACGCCGATAAAGGTCACAGATGGTTTTGGAAGCATTGCAATGAAAGAGAAAAACAGGGGTGAGGAAAATGTGTCAACAGCAACTGATTTTGCTGCATATTAATTTGCTGATCACAGTATTTGACGATGACACTGACATTCCATAATCATGTAAAAACGTTGCGTTCTTATTATAGCCGGGACTTTAACATGCTAATTTTGATTCGATTTTAACATAACTATTCACTTTTTTATTTTAATTTTCTGAGTGGAACCTTTGGATTCCAAAGTTTCTGGTATATCAGCAAACGGTGATAGACGACAAAGTCGCTTCTCTTCCCCCACTAGAAGTTAATTTGTGCTTAAAAAAAACGATCTGATTGGACGCTAACAACTATAAACATTTGTAATAAATCTTATAGCTGATATTCGTCTTCAGGGTTTGGACATTCAAAAAGATTGGTGATAAAACTACTGATGAAGTTCTTCAGATCAAACCTGTCAGACATTACTCTCACACCATTTCTCTACATTTGTTGGTTACAATGTTTGAGTTGAGGCTGCATAACAATGATTTAGTCTAAACAAAATAAATTTAAGGTCTCTAATGTAATTTTATAGAACATAACTTACTTAAGCTGATATGAGATACCTGCAGCATGATAAATTATATGGCTTATGCAACTCGCAGTATGATACAAGATATCTATACTTAAGATTGCAGCAATAACTGCAATTGTAACTTTTTCTGTGGATCGAGACTCCAAATTATTAATTTAGATTTTCATCAATATTATTGATGCTCCTATCTTGCAAGTTAGTACACTTGAAATAAAACTATGATATTTGAACTAGAAATTAGACAAAAGTAGACTTTGTGTTTTTGCATTGAGGGAAGATATTTCAGGATCAGCCACTGAACCCAAATCAAGAACAATAAGGAACTGAAAACTCTTTATGGTGGCTTATAAACGCTGATAGTGGCACAAAATGTGACGTCAATAAGAAAAGACAGGAAGCCAGCCATTAAAACGGCAAGAAATCAAACCCAAATCAGGAACCAATGTTGACAAAAAAACCACATGGACCTCTAATTTTTATATATGTATATATATAAATAATTAGAGCCAAATGTTGAAAGCAGTTAAATTAAAAACCACAGCAGAGTGGTTTATCCCCGCAGTCGTTTATCATCAGCCTTGAAGTGGTAGATCAAGGCTGTGAGGGGGAAGAGGAATGGAGTCACTGTTTTTGTTAGATGGATGATAACGACAGAATGATGCTAAAGTTCATAACCTTGATCTGAGTTTATTTACGGTCAGGGCCGGCTCAAGACTTTTCAGGGCCCTCAGCAGATTTCCATTTGGGGGCCCCTCACCAACAACTCAACTCAAAGTGCTTTGTCATCCCTAAGCTACTTTATGTGTGTAACACACCTGCTACCATTAGCATAATTTGTAATTATCTTACCTCATTCCAGTGTTATCATGACTGTTAACCTTACAGGAGGAGCAAACTAAAAGAAAAAAATGGATTTTGAAATGCAGATTGGTATTTAAGTGTGCTATTTTATTTTAACTATTTGAATGTAAAATCAGCTGAAAAACACTGAATTTACAGTAAATAAATGTTGGGAAAATATTTCATATCCCTGGTGGTGTGGAGGCCCTAAGCAGCCTCCTAACTAGCATATGCCTTGGGTTAATTCACTTAGGACATAAACTGTCTGACTCCCATGTCACAACAACAACTTTTTCAATGTTACTTTAACTCAAACTGGAGAATACATCCCAACTCCTCATCAAACCATGATCAGTTCTTCACCCAGAAAAACTTAGACTCTGCAGCCTGAAATCCTCTTAGTATTTGACCCTAATCCAAACAGAGAGGTGATAGGCTTCAAGTTGGACCAAAGTCAGCCAGCCATCAGCGTAAGGACCATGCAAATCAGAAGATAGCAAGTATGCAAGTGTCCACGGACACTAGCTCAGAGTTTGAAGCAGGACACACTAAACACGCCTCTTGTTTCCTGCCACTTGTTTCCTGACTACAGCAGGCCAAAGGGAGAATGGAAAACTGGACAGCAGTGAATACTGGGAAAAGCAAGGTTGCACTTTTTAAAAAGGTATAAAACACTGGGTCAAGATAAAGATTTGTATTATTGGAGAAAATTTAAAAGAACATTTCAAAAACTGTAAAGTTAAGCATAGACACAAGAGGGCTGGCCATGACTCAACATTGAATGAAAGGATCTTGCTGCGTTGTTCTATCATGAAGTAAGAACGCAAATTTACTTTTAAGACACAATGAAACAGCTAAAGTCCGAGGAAATTATAATAAACCAATACTATGAATATAAATTAAAATTCACATGACAAATCATTTAATTAAAGGAACCTGAGGGAGTTTCTGCTAAAGTTTGGTAAAATCCCGCGCGTTTACCGTTAAATCTCGTTCAGATGGAGCCGTTTCGGTGCAGAGGGACCGTGACAACTTTCATGTCCCTCATACGGATCTGATCCTCCGCGTTTCCTCGCGCTGCTGCGGCACAGGACGCACAGATGAAAGGCTGCAACAGAACGCTGTGTTCGCGCCCCGGTGAGCGCACGTGACGTCATCCTGGAGGTGCGTTAAAGTGCTGCTCGTAAGATCCCGTGTCAGGTAGATTTACTGGCGCTTAAAGGCGTGGAAAACGTGCGTTGAAGACAATAAATAAGTAACAAACTTTTGAATATTTCTCGTGGGGATATTGTGAATATGGTCTTATCTACAAAGTTTTTTAAATCGTTTCGTGTGTGTGGATTTGAAGTTTATAAAGTCTGCACAAAGTTTTCAAAGGGGCTGGAAATTTTTCTAACTGTAAATAAACAGCTTTGCTCCTGTGTAAATTCATATTCAATAAGTTTGAAAAACAGTTAATTTATTTCAACAACTCAGTTCACATGATAGAAGATGGATGTTTTCAAGTTTCTGTTAATTATGTCAATTTTCTGCTAACGGCGAATGAAAACATGACATTTAAGATCAAAAATATTAAACAATATCTATCTATCTATCTATCTATCTATCTATCTATCTATCTATCTATCTATCTATCGATCTATCTATCTATCCATCTATCTATCTATCTATCTATCTATCTATCTATCTATCTGTCTATCTGTCTATCTATCTATCTATCTATCTATCTATCTATCTATCTATCTATCTATCTATCTATCTATCTATCTGTGCTTATACATTCTCATTTTTCATATCCTATTTATATTTGGTAGCTGTAAACAAATCATTTTGTAGCTGTGTGTATATGTGTTTATTTTTTGTTGTATCATTTTCAAAAACTATGAAGCTAAACCATCAAAACAGATTTAATTTAAATCAATTTAGTTTTTCTGAAAAACGTTGCTTGTTTGGACCACTTCATTCTTTAAAAAATATTATGATGACCCCATGAAACTATAATAATCAATCATTTATTTGAGTTGCACCAAAATATAGCATAAATAAATAAACATTAAATTCAGCTTAATTAAATTTTTTCTGTGTTGTGTTATTGATAAGAAACTTTAAAAATATGACAGGAAAGTGGAGAGGGTTGGTTGCATAAATGCTGGGCTGGACTCTACAGGTATAACACTGAAGCAAAGTAACAGAGAGAACCGATGACCTCTTCATCGGCTTTGATGAAGTGGCTGCAACTGCTGCCTTGAGAGTCATGAATATTTGAGAAGCAGGTAATGCAAAACTTTTGGGGGGAATTTTGAAGGAGACACTCAATCCTCAGCTGAAACAGTGGCTGCCACAGGGTTTGTAAATCTAATTAGGACATCGGATACTCCCACTTTGGACCGTATCTGATTACTAACACAAGATGACAGCATGTTCAACAGTGGCTGCACATTTTTTGATACCGTTTTAATACCAGGTTTGTGACGTTAAGAAGTTCTGGACACAGCAGAAAAAAGAAACAAAAGCACCACAAAGACATATGCAGTGAAACGGTTCAAATACCAGAACATGCCAACAGGACCAACACGTTGGATCGAGTTACCGTACTCACTGCTTTTATGGACGCTGGCGCCCTCAAGTGGTCACAGAGGTGAAAAAGCTGGAAGCAGAAAAATACAGGAGCAGGACATTTAGGTTCTACAGATAAGTTTAATAATGATAAAACATCAAATCAGTGAATTGGAAAATCAACAAATTATTTCAAATAACATTTGTCATGAGTTTATCTTTATGAACTGAATAACTAAAATGAGTCATTTATTCAGTTATTTTCTAATTTATGGAGCATTAGCTGTACAAAAAAGAGGAAATCCAACTTCATTTCGGTTTTGTTTCAGCAGAAAATTACAACAGCAAGTTAGGGCCATTGTTGACAGAAACAAAAGGAGGAATAAATTTCCACCAGAAAACTTGCAAATTTATGAGTTTTAAAAGTTGAATAGATTAATGATTAATGTCAAAATGTCTGAGTTTTTGGGAGCAATTTAATCTTCCTCTTTTTCTCTGTCTAGAATAGCCCTCATATACTACCTCAGTAAAAAGATGAACAAGATTTTTATGTTTCTTTCTGGAGAATGTATAACCGGTTTATTAAAAATAGCAGCTTTATCACCAGATGTTTAGCTAAAATATAATGATGCACAATTTTCTTGAAATATGCGCTAAATCAGGGGTGTCAAACTCAATTTCACAGAGGGCCACTTCAGCATATTGGCCCCCCTCAACAGGCCACATTGGCGGTACAAATCAGGAGGGCATCCCTGCTAAAACACCCCAGACAGAAGGCTGACTTCCCTCATTCAGTTCTGTAGAGGCTTATGATGATTCAATGGTCCAGGTGTGTTAGAGAAGGAACCATCTAAAGCTGCAGATGGTAGCTCTGGAAAACTAGACTTGGGCACCCCTAGCATAAATGTATAAAAATACAATGTTAAAAATAAATTAAACACCTCATACTGTTAAATAACTGATTTTATGTATTGAAGTTTTAAATATTACATTTGAGTTTCCATGGTTGTAAAATTACTACTCAGTTTAAAAATTACAATATTTAAATCAGTGTTTAAAGGTAAGCAAGCAAATAATAAAAACAAGTCACATGGGCAGACATTATAGACTTTATGCAAAGATGGCCTTGAGTTTGACACATGTGCATTACGCCATAGAACTGCCAATTGCTAATTGAAGTAAAGTAGCTTCGATTTCAAAGAAGCCAACTGGCAAATGAACCATCACGGAAGAGGAAGGCTCTTGTTGTCTCACTGCACCCCAAGAGATGCATAACCTACAAAAACCATTTCTGTCTGGTTTCGAACCAGAGACCTTTTGCGTGTAAAGCAAACATGATAACCACTACACTACAGGAACTGAACTTCTCTGCTTTGTTTCAGTTTGAGGTTCCAAAGTTGATGATGTGAGATGCAACGCATGAAAATTTCAACTGAGGCTTGCACTCAGATGCCTGGATTCAGTGTACAGACCATGACACCACAGAACCCTTGTTGACCTTTAGTAAACACCTGTGATGAATAGAACATGCAAAATCTGTTTCTGTCTGGTTTCGAACCAGAGACCTTTTGCGTGTAAAGCAAACATGATAACCACTACACTACAGAAACTCATGCTGTTTGCAGTGTTCCTGGTAGATGATCCACATTTTGTTAGAGATCAATGTCAACGATGGGCATGGAACAATGTCAAATACTTACAGATCCTCTCAGAGAGCACAGTAACTCGGTGAAGAAACTGTCAGACTTATAATTGTACTTAATTTAACATTACAGTCCATAAATTAAGCCTGGGATCAA